>NC_091620.1:64757921-65017921 GCF_027580195.1 Bos mutus | reverse complement strand
AGTAGGGGAAAGTAAGGCAGAAGAAAATGAAGTAACTTGACAGGATGACACAGACAGTTAACAATTAGTATTGGAAAATCGAAGAGTTTTCAGTTAAAATACTCATATGAAAAAAAAATGGAAAAAAATAAAAATCTACTGAGTTTATTATTTACTGAAAGTAACTCACTTTTAAAAACACATCTTTAAAGATGAGATGGAACTATTTTTGTTTTATGACAATGCAGGAAGATTTTCACACAAAAATGAGATTGTAAAATATGTATCGAAAGTCCTCCTTGTGAGCTTTCTTAGCATTGTATCTACTCCATCCCTGGATTAAGTAAGAAATAATATCACATAGTGTGTAAAGAGGAAGGATTCATTTTGTATTAAGGACAAAATCCAGAGAGCAATATAGATATCTAGTGAAAATCTGTAGTTTATTAAACAACTTTTAAACACTTAATTGCTATTAAGATCCATTTAAGGTAATATTATTTCCCAAGAAAAGTCTAAGACGTATTGACCCAAATCTAAATTAATGGTCAAAGTTTTCCAGTATAAGGTACCCAACGTACTACATCAATGGTAATCAAGCAAATAATAGTTAACTTTCCTCTAACTAAACAAATAGCTCAATTTTACATTTAAAGGATTGTTTCATTAATAAGAAAACACAGAACACTGTAGGATTACAGCAAAAGAAAAACCAAAGGGTACCAATATGTTAATGACAAAATAATAAGTATTAAAGTAGGCCATGCAAAATGAAGGTTTGCTTTCATTTTGTCACTTTGAATTTGTAATGAACAGTACTTTTCCTAAAATATGGGATCACCAATGATGTGAAATGTGAGGTCATGGACTTGAACACTGCTGTTATTCGCAAGATATATATTAGATTGGTGGACTTTACACTTCAAGATTTTCAAAAATTATAGCATTTATGTGTTACATAAATTTGGACTAGAAATAATCAAGGACAGAAAATAAGGGTTAAAAATTTTAATTTAAAGTGCATTATCCCAACCTCCTAATCGAATTATGTTATGACACATTTATTATGTTTCTGATTCCTTTTTTATGATGAAAAAAGGAAAAGGAAAAGTAATTTGATGTCAAATGTAAATACCAAAATTCATAAATAAAACAAGTATGCAGATAAAGCATTTCAATCACATTATGATGGTTTAATTTCAAAATAAAACATTAGTGAAAATTTAGCTTTATATTTTTATAATGTATAAAACAGAAAGAAAAATAGTGCTATCATATTTGAAAATTAAAACAATTTTGTATATCTTCTTAAGCACATTTTTAAATAGGTTAGAATTAAAATAGTGCATGGGAAAGCTATGTTTGTAATGAAAATGGAGTAAGATACAAGAGAATAAATAAAATATGTTTTTAGTGAATAATGGTACAATGTTGTCTTAAGGGACCCCCTATTTTTACCAGATATTAAGGATTTTCTATATAAAGTTATAAATCTCTAAACATGCATGATATATTTTACAAACTATCATAAATAAATACAAAAGTCAAAAAATAAATAGTTTACACATTCTCAAGGAAATAAAATATAGAAGAACTTATATTTTAGAAAAACACTGTGCATAAATATAATTACTTTTTTCTTGTTGGATGCTGAGGGGAAAGTTTAACATATGGTTATTCAAATTGTTAAAAAAGAACGATGAAATATTTGCAATTCAGCACTTCTCACTGTAAAGCATCCTTCTAATTCCTTTATTGAAAGCTCTTTCCAGCACTTTCAGGTGAAGAACCTCGGATGATAAAGCCCACAGTGCAGACTACTGCTGGCACCCAGTTTTTTCACTCTTGCTTACTTTATAAAACTGGAAGAAACTTTCACACAGGAAAACCATTTGTGATATTTCAGTATAGGAATTGCATTGCTATTTTCTGTGCTACTAAAATACCTTCACGGTGGTCTGATACTTAGTCAATCTATTACTAAAGCAAATTAAATTGTAATTCCAATTATTTGTCTTTCAGACAGCACTAAACTTTCCAGGAATATTTTACTATTTATCAATTTATTTTGTAGATTGTGAAAACTATTTCAAGAATGTAAATATCAATTTCTCACACATTTAGACAGTTTTCACACTTTATCTCCCTTTGATACACAAAATTTGCATACAATGTAATCTGATTTATTTCCATTTCACGTGCTATCAGCTTTGTCTTTTCTCTTATTCTTTCCTAATTTTCTCATTTTTTTCCTGCACTTATTTTTCCCTTCCTTGTTCTCTCTGTACAAGTTAATAAAACAAGAAATAAAAATTCTGAAAAATAATATGTAAATGTTTCCAATTTTACTTGGCCAGAATATCATGGAAATATTCATGAAAATTAACCCAGGAAAAGACACCCTACAGATAGAGTTAAAGATAGAGACCTAGATAGGGGAGAGACAGAGGGGGTGAGGGAGAGAATGAGGGAGAAAAAGGAAGAAAGAATCAAATTTAAAAGGAATATATTTCTGCCTTGAAAGAGATAATATGGACTGTATTTTTCCTCCCTCTAGAAAGTAAAAGCAAGTTCTGGGTTTTGAAAACTACTTTTTCTTGTCTCTTTTTCTTCAATTTACTTTTGACTCAATTCTTTTTCAGAATGGAAACGGCATTATATAAGTGAGACAGTTATACGTTAAAAAACCCAGTTTCCTCATTGTGTAACAACTGTTTTTTATGGTGTATGATATTTTAAAAAGCCTTATATAATACATACCTGAAAACAAAGCTAAAATATGTACAATATGGATTAAATTCAGAATAGTGAAATCACCCCATTGAATTAAGTCTATCTCTCATGTCATGTCCATATAAACACTGCACAGCAAATATAAAACTAACTAGAGTTATAAATGTAAAACTTCCACCTACAGTTGAATTAATGTTAAAAGTAACTTAGATTTGTTTTTCAGAAAATAAACGCAATTAGTACACTGGAAAATAAATTAAAATATACGCCAAAGTAATTTTACTAGAAACACTTATTTTTTAATATAGAAAATTCTGAACTTATTTTAAGAGGAAGACAGGAAAAATAAATCCTACATATAGATACATTCGAGTTTTAATTTGCTAAAACTTAGAAGCAGTCTAATTGTTATTTTTCTAATTAGATTTATGATATGTTGATTCCTACATATATAAATCATACTTCTTCCTGTGAACACATAATCTCACTGGACTATCTAAATATCCAGCTGTATTTTACTAAAATTTATAATCATCTTTCACTTGCAAGGTCTAATTTTTCAACTAACCATACCTTGAAACTGCTAATTATGAAAAAATTTTAAAGTCAAGGTTATGAAAAAGGACCACACATGACAAACTGTATAGGCATCACACGAGTATAAAGAGAGGCAGCAGGACAGCAGGGACGCTATTTAAACACAGTCTTCAAATATATGAAAAAGAAGCCTCATACAAGGAATTTTACTCTCATAGAAACTTTGTTACTACGAATGAAATGAATATTTTGGGTCATAGTTATAAACAATAACAAACCTAGGTAAATAGCTTACAATTTGGTTAACTACACCTATTTTCACTTACCCTGTAAACACTACTACTTCTCACCAGTAGGCCGCACTATTACATCTTTTACCTGTTAATGTCATACAATGACATCTGTAACATTACATATTATCTGACCTTTGCTTGCATTTTAATCTCTATTTTGTTTCCATGCTATTTACCTCACAGATACTCTTTTCTTCCTAAAAACAAAATTAGAACTTACAATAAAATATCAGCAATGTCAGGCATAATATATTCAAACATCAAATAGGAAAAGTGTGGAAGTAATGAATACTATTTCTTTACTACTTAAGTTTATTCCTTATAATTTAAAGGAAACAAATTAAGTGTATTGTGAAACTGATTAAATGAGTTTAGTATTAAAAACTTTCAATTTCTGATATTATAGATTCACTAACCTACAGCTTTTATAAAAAGAATTATAGGGACCTTGATATTAAAGCATTCATGTTTCATTATCTATATAACTTTTTTTAAGGAAAAGAATCAAAGTACAGTATAATAAATTATTTAGAAGCCAAACACACAAACTTACAAGGGAAAATATATCACAACACTTGTAAACAGTTTATATTCTACAACTTAATAGTAGACTACATATTCACTTGACAGATTCCACCCTGCTTTAACCAAAATGATTATTTTCTACTTCATCAAAAAGCAATTCAATGTAAAATGGGTCAACATCAAAATATATTAAGAGAAATTCTTTGGTTCCTTCACTAACTAATCAGAGATATACAGAAAAAGATCTTTTAAGTTTAATGATACCTGCTCATTAAATGATGCTAAACACTAAAATACCACGAACAGCAGGGAATTTCAGTTTACATTAGAGAAAAAAAATAAAAGGGTAAAAATGACTGAAGTTGGTCAGTTCAAGCTGATAGGGCACTTCAAATGAATAACAGAAGAATAAAAGAGACACTCTAGGTTAAATTAGGTTCTCCTATGCCTTTTCTTGAAAGTGCTTAACTTCACAAATTTTATTTGAATTAGCTAAACTACGGAAATCAAAGAATATATAAAGTTAAACAACTACATTTCACAGTAGTTTACCTATTATACAACAGATAAAACCTTAATTTTAAAAAGATTATTTTGATTCTTAAGTGTGTATATTCTTCTTCACTGAAACAACTGACATACTTCATTTCTAAGAAAACACTGCTGCACACATTAAAAACATACACAAACCTTCAGATGAATAGGTTTGTTTATAGAATTTTACTCCTTCATATATAAATGAAAAATGTCTTCTGTCAAAAACCAAGATCTGATAATACTCAATAAAGTGCTATGAAGCCAATTAGAATTTACTGTACAATAATTATTTCACATACTTTTAAAAAAGTAGAACATTTTCCCTTAGTTTATTAACTTTTGACTTTGAATTTTTATTTACTAAAAACATACAATTTTTCCTTGCTTGAATCTTATTTCCAAGTTTTCATTTACATTTGCCAAATAGTGGCATGTCTCTAGGAAAACTTCACTAAATCTTGACAAAATTTGTAAAGGAATAATTATTGGCACCACTCTCTCCATTCATTTCTCCTTTTCCTCTACTCAACTCAATGTCACCCTCACCTCTACTATATCTCCTCTTTTTACAAATGGCTCCTCCATGCATAAAGCTAAATACAGTACAATGAATATACATGCTCCTTCAAGCTCAATGACTGTCCACATCTTACAGCAGGGCAAAGGAAAAAGGGTCCTTTACTCACAGATGTTGTTGATTCCTAAACAATATCAGTTAGTAAGAAGTATTTTGGTCCCAGGGGAATTTCCCTACAAACTTCAAATCTTATTATTTATTCTTCTGGCTACTTTTTGCACGTATGGTTGCCATTATAGTCTGATTGTATCTGATCCCCAAGGCGGGGGGAAGGCGAGGGGAAATTTCATAAATTGAAATCCTAACCCCCAATGTGATGGTACTTAGAAATGTGGCCTTTGGGGGATTAGGCCATGGAGGTGGAGCTGTCATAATGGGATTAGTGCCCTTATAAACAAGGGTTCAGAGAGTTCCTTCAACCCTTCAGCTATGTGAGGTTACAAGGAGAAGATGGGCAACATTGAGGAAGTAAGATGTCAGCAGATAACTGATATGTCAGTGCCTTGATCTTGGCCTTCCAACCCTCTAGAACCATGAGAAATAAATTTCTATTGTTTATAAGCCACCCAACTTACAGTATTCTGTTATAACTGCTGAATGAAGTAACTGTAAAATGAGGGACTCTAGAGAGGGCTCTCTTCTATCAGGCTTTTTCATTAAAGGCAGATAATTTCCCTGTCACTTAGGGATATTTGGGGCTTCCCAGGTGACACTAATGGTAAAGAACACACCTGCCAATGCAGGAGACATAAGAGATTTGGGTTCAATCCCTGGGTTGGGAAGATCCCCTGGAGGAGGGCATGGCAACTCACTCCAGTGTTCTTGCCTACAGAGAATCCCATGGACAGAGGAGCCTGGCAGACTACAATCCACGGGGTCACTAAGAGTCAGACACAACTGAAGTAACCTGGCATGCATGCATGTAGGAATATTTTATCAGTATTTCTAGGGATTTATATTTGTGCTTCATTTAGGCCATATAATCAATCATGAACTTAAAAATACAAAGAAAAAAAAAAAAACACCTGATATATTTTAAATGGATAACCAAACAGGATCTACTGTATAACACAGAGAATTCTGTTCAATATTACATAACAATCTAAATGGGAAAAGAATTTGAAAAAGGATACATGTATATGTATAACTGAATGACTTTGCTGTATCTCTGAAACTATCACAACATGGATAATAAACTATACTCCAATGTAAAATAAAAAGTTGCAAAGTAAACAAAGATTAAAAAACAGAGAAGGGTAAGGGTAAACTCCACTCTTGTAACAATAGCATAGCATTTCTCATGCCATTCCATAGAACACAAGTTTCCCCAGATTGTATTCAATGAGTAGGTTCCACGGTAAAAAATACTTGGGTCTCTTGTAGATGCATGGTGATTGTTAACTCATAAAATGTTTTAAGACCCATAAAGGACAGTGATGCCCCTTTCTCATTAAATGAAATCTCATAGACAGTAGGATTTGGGGAACATACTCTGCAAGTCTGAGTGATACCATTTGCCTGCAACACATGTTGCAGGGATTTTGTAATGGCATTAGACTTCAATACATTTTAACAAATTATGCAGTCTGAGTCAGTGTGTTCCCACCAGCATACATAGTGCCAGGTACACAGTAGGTCCTCAATAAATATTTGTTTACTGGATTAGTTAATTGATGAAATATAATGCTGACTTCTGCATAAATTTGTGAAAACCATTTAATATAGGTAGTAAACTGTTTAATATAGGTAGATATGTATTCTTTATGCAGGTATCTTTAAGGGTAGAGACCCTAGATGCTTTCTCTTGAAAGCATCCTGACAATACCAAACTGTATTCAAATGATTCTATTTTAATTTTAATTTTTATCTCCCTATTAGTTTATGACCCAGGACAGTTGTATCAGAACTATCGCCTTTAAAAATACTCTTCAGTATTTCCATTTCTTCTCTAAGTTTAATTAGTTTATCACATTTAAGTCTTTCCTTTAGAAATTATATGATAGAGATGACATTCATTTCTATTTCTTTCCTTTTTTTCCCTCTCTTCATTTTCTCTGTTCCCTTTTTAGTATCCTTTTAGAGTAAAAATCTACCCTGTACATAGTATTTTTTTAAAGTATGCTATAAATAGCATTCAATTCACTTTGATTTCATTTTGAATGCTAAACCGTAAGCATGCAATGCTGTGCCTCTAGTCACAGGTGAGAGATCAGCACGAGAAAGAGAGAAGGGCAAAGGTTGTGGAATCTGAAACCTGACATTGGCCTTCAGCTCGACCTTAAAAATATATCACTGAACTGCAAGATAATTATCATCCTGAGACTCAGTTTTCTCCACTGTTAATATGTGAATGATAATACTGATCCAGCAGCATTGTTCAGGAGCATAAATTAGGTTCATAAATGAAAGATGCCTGGGGAAAATAAGTTATTATTAAACAGTGTGATTGGGTAGGGGAAAAAGAATTGGGATGAGGACTAAAAATCATAAAGTTTATGGCTCTAATCTTTGCAACTCAATTGAAGAAACTATTGCTTCTAAAAAGCAAGTTTTAGGGCAAGCTTTCTGGAAGTATACTAAGCACAATGTTAATGGGAGCTTTCTCTGGGTAATGATATTATTAAAAATTTGCATTGTTTACTTAATATTCCTCCAAATTATTGGAATATACTGTGATAGGTATGTATCACTTTTGAAACTAGAAAAAAAACTGCATTTAAATACTTGTAGAAAAAGTACATTTTAATATTTAAAGCAATTTCACTTATGTGGAAAATTAATTCATGAGGACCTTCTCAGTCCTCAAAAATAATAGAGAAATGAGAATTTCACTTTAACTGTAAATGACAAATAATAAGAAATTAGAGGAGCTTTACAAACCCATTCAAATTTTATTCTCTTACCCTGCAATCCATGCTTTCCTTCCACCAAGGAATTTCACAACTGTAAGTGTTCATCTCACTTTAAAATACTAGTATATTTAAAAACAAAGTTAGTGGAGGTGATGGAATTCCAGTTGAGCTATTTCAAATCCTGAAAGATGATGTTGTGAAAGTGCTGCACTCAATATGCCAGCAAAATTGGACAACTCAGCAGTGGCCACAGGACTGGAAAAGGTCAGTTTTCATTCCAATCCCAAAGAAAGGCAATGCCAAAGAATGCTCAAACTACTGCACAATTGCACTCATCTCACATGCTAAAAAAGTAATGCTCAAAATTCTCCAAGCCAGGCTTCAGCAATACGTGAACCGTGAACTTCCTGATGCTCAAGCTGGTTTTAGAAAAGGCAGAGGAACCAGAGATCAAATTGCCAACATCTGCTGGATCATGGAAAAAGCAAGAGAGTTCCAGAAAAACATCTATTTCTGCTTTATTGACTATGCCAAAGCCTTTGACTGTGTGGATCACAATCAACTGTGGAAAATTCTTCAAGAGATGGGAATACCAAACCACCTGATCTGCCTCTTGAGAAATCTGTACGCAGGTCAGGAAGCAACAGCTAGAACTGGACAAGGAACAACAGACTGGTTCCAAATAGGAAAAGGAGTACGTCAAGGCTGTATATTGTCACCCTGCTTATTTAACTTATATGCAGAGTACAACATGAGAAACGCTGGACTGGAAGAAACACAAGCTGGAATCAAGATTGCCGGGAGAAATATCAATCACCTCAGATATGCAGATGACACCACCCTTATGGCAGAAAGTGAAGAGGAACTAAAAAGCCTCTTGATGAAAGTGAAAGAGGAGAGTGAAAAAGTTGGCTTAAAGCTCAACATTAGAAAACGAAGATCATGGCATCCGGTCCCATCACTTCATGGGAAATAGATGGGGAAACAGTGGAAACAGTGTCAGACTTTATTTTTCTGAGCTCCAAAATCACTGCAGATGGTGACTGCAGTTATGAAGTTAAAAGACGCTTACTCCTTGGAAGGAAAGTTATGACCAACCTAGATAGCATATTCAAAAGCAGAGACATTACTTTGCCAACAAAGGTCCGTCTAGTCAAGGCTATGGTTTTTCCTGTGGTCATGTATGGATGTGAGAGTTGGACTGTGAAGAAGGCTGAGTGCCGAAGAATTGATGCTTTTGAACTGTGGTGTTGGAGAAGACTCTTGAGAGTCCCGTGGACTGCAAGGAGATCCAACCAGTCCATTCTGAAGGAGATCAGCCCTGGGATTTCTTTGGAGGGAATGACGCTGAAGCTGAGAACTCCAGTACTTTGGCCACCTCATGCGAAGAGTTGACTCATTGGAAAAGACTCTGATGCTGGGAGGGATTGGGGGCAGGAGGAGAAGGGGACGACAGATGAGATGGCTGGATGGCATCATTTACTTGATGGATGTGAGTCTGAGTGAACTCCAGGAGTTAGTGATGGACAGAGAAGCCTGGCGTGCTGCGATTCATGGGGTCGCAAGAGTCCGACATGACTGAGCGACTGAACTGAACTGATCTTTTAAAATAACTGCTAATAAAGCAATGGTATACCAGTTATGTGTGTAATTTACTTCAAAAAATTACTAGTAAGTTCAAACTTTTTCATTTTTATTGAGCATGTTATATTTTCTTTTGACAATTGTTCCCACCTTTTCTCCCCTTTTATTTTTATATTTTGGTTTAAGAATTTTAAAGTGTGTTTTATAAACCAGTAAGGACACTTAGGCTTTGATATATTTTTTGCAAAGTATCTTTCCTGAGCTTCCCTGATGGCTCAGATGGTAAAGAATCTGCCTGCCAATGCAGGAGACCAAGGTAGGGATCCCTGGGTAGGGAAGATCCCCTGGAGAAGGAATGGCTACCTACTCCAGTATTCTTGCCTAGAGAATTTCGTGGATAGAGGAGCTTGAAGGGCTACAGTCAATGGAGTTGCAAAGAGTTGGACATGACTAAGCAACTAACACTTTCATATCTTTTTATTCCATTTTTATATAATCTGAGCCCCTTTTCTCATTGTGCTTCTTTTTATTTCTCATCTGTTTAAAAAGCATTTTCCTAATCTAAGACTTTATCAATATTTGCACAATTTTTGGTTTGATATTACTTAACTATAATTTCACATTTAATGAAATTTAAGAATTTGACATATTTTTGAAAAATATAACTTTTAATGCAATTAACCAATTTACTCAAAACTATTGCTGAAAATCTCTTTGCTGTTCATTTAAAATGCTTTTCTATTACATATTAATTTTAAATAAAAGTCTATATTTAGGAACATCTATTATAACTTTCTCCTCTCCCAGTCTTCTCTCTTGGTTAGCGTAATCACTCTCTATCCAATTCTTCAAGAAAAATATTTTTGAAAAGAAAAGCTAAGCTTCACTTTTGAATTTTCTCTTCTTATTTCTTACATGTAACTACTCAAAAATCATTTCAATTCAACTTCCAAAATATCCAGTTCAATCACTTACACCTCCACTCAGCCACCCTTGTTTAAACCACCATTATCTATAGTCTGGTCTACTCAATTACCTCTTAATTGTTAGTACTGCCATGCTTTTGCTCTTTAAAATGTAAAGAAAATGGTCTCTTTTCTCCTGCTAAAAATCTCCAATGGCCTTCCACTGCACCAACAATCCTTGATCTGGTCCATGCATACCTCTCCAGCAACATCTCATCACCACTCTTTGTTTATCTTGCTCCCTGCTTTAGCCATATTTGCCTTCTTACATGACTGTCTTTGGGTATTTTAACAGCTCTTCTCTGCTTGCAGCACTCCTTCAAAGGAAGGGAGTCTTACAATCCAGATCACTTAAATTTCACTTCCTCAATAAAGCCTTCCTTGAAAACCTAATACAAAATATCTCCTCCATCATTCCCCTTTTGGTATTTATGGGTTTTTTTTTTCCTATCGTGTGAAAATATTAAATGTTATTGCCTGATTTTCCTGTTTATTGGAAACCTGATGTTTCCTCTCATGTTCCATGAAAGCAGGATGTATGCAGATGTATTACTGAATATTATACTCATCATTCCTAGAATATTGACTGGTATATATACTCAATAAATGTTGACTGAATAAATGAATCAATAAATGAGAATCTTCTCACTTAGTGCTCTTTTTTCAAACAGAAAAATCTCACATAAGCTTTAAAACATTTTAAAATAAACCTCCATCCAAAATGTATTAGCTATTCTTAATTATTTTATGCTTTTAATAACTCTTGCTTGCCCATTTTCTCTTTTGGCCAATATACAGAAGAACTATAATTTAAGTAATTGATATTTTAATATATTTTTTATTTAGTCTTTGAAAGAGTTTATAGTTGTCTTCAGGTTATCTAATTGCCAAATTATAAATTCTCCTCTCCAAATCTATACCTAATATCTTTGTCATATCTAATTAAACTGGCAATAACCTATTTTACTAATCTGACTCTTAAATTCATATAAAAATATTCTGATATGAGGCTCTTTTATCCATAAAAGTTTCTTGTTTCTTCTTTACCTAAAAAATGGAATTCAGACTTCAGAATCTGGCATTTAAAGCTCCATTTATTTACTTTTAAAGCATATTTCTCTTTTCCCCTGTAGAAAACATTCATGCTTGCATCAGTCTTTATCCTTTAATACTAACCAAAGCCGGCACACTTCTGCTACTGTCTTTATTGTCTTCTGGAATTCCCTAACTTCTTTTTCCACTTACAACAATCTATTTTAACATACCTCCTTCATGTCATTTTAATCATACCCATCAGAAGTGACTTCTGTCTCCTTCTGAACTACTTACTGTATCTTTTGAGTTGACCCACTCAAGTGATAGTATATTTTACTTTGTGGGTGTCTGGCCATTTTTCTAAATTATAAACATTCAATAGAATGCATTGAATGAAAGGCTATTTTGCCTACCATCAATTTCAGTTCTCACAGAAAACCTGGAAAAATGCTGCCATAATTACAAATTTATAGAAAAGTTGCTAGTATGAGATAGTCCCTCCCATTGGGAAGCTTGCACAAGCCTCTTATCTTCATCCATCAGAGTACAGACAGAATGAAAAACACAATCACAGAAAACTAACCAAAATGATCATATGGATCATTTTGTTACACATAATGTTTGTTACACAAGGATCACAGCCTTGTGTAACTGAATCAAACTATGAGCCATGACGTGCAGGGTCACTTAAGGTCATGGTGGAGAGTTCTGACAAAACAAGATCCATGGGAGAAGGGAACATCAAACCATTTCAGCATTCTTGCTTTGAGAAACACATGAACAGTATGAAAAGGCAAAAAGATATGGCACTTAAAGATGAGCCCTCCACATCAGTAGGTGTCCAATATGCTACTGGCGAAGGCCAGAAAAATAGCTCCAGAAAGAATGAAGAAGCTGAGCCAAAATGGAAATGATGCCCAGCTGTGGATGCACCTGGTGGTGAAAGCATTCAGTCCAAGCTGTAAGGAACAATATCATATAGAAACCTGGAATGTTAGGTCTATGAATCAAGGTAAATTAGATGTGGTCAAACAGGAAATGGCAAGAGTGAACAGCGACATTTTAGGAATCAGTGAACTAAAATGGATGTGAATAGGCATATTTAATTCAGATGACCATTATATTTGCTACTGTGGGCAAGAATTCCTTAGAAGAAATGGAATAGCCCTCAGAGTCAACAAGAGTCGGAAATGCAATCAATACTTGGCTGCAATCTCAAAAATGACAGAATGGTCTTGGTTCACTTCCAAGGCAAACCATTCAACATCACAGTAATCCAAGTCTGTGCCCCAACCACCAACACCAAAGAAGCTGAAATTGAGCAGTTCCAAGAAGACTTACAAGACCTTTCAAAACTAACACCAAAAAAAGATGTCCTTTTTGTCATAGGGGTTGGAATGCAAAAGTAAGAAGTCAAGAAATACCTGGAGTAACAGGCAAGTTTGGTTTTGGAATACAAAATAAAGCAGGGAAAAGGCTAACAGAGATTTTCCAAGAGAACTCACTGGTTATAGCAAACACCCTCTTTCAACAACACAAGAGATGACTCTACACATGGACTTCACCAGATGGTCAATATAGATTTGATTATATTCTTTACAGCCAAAGGTGGAGAAGCTCTACACAGTCAGCAAAAGCAAGACCAGGAGCTCACTGTGGCTCAGATCATGAACTCCTTATTGCAAAATTCAGATATAAATTGAAGAAAGTAGAGAAAAACCACTAGGCCATTCAGGTATCTGCCTGCAATGCAGGAGACCTGGGTTCGATCCCTGGGTTGGGAAGATGCCCTGGAGGAGGACGTGGCAATCCACTCCATCATTCTTGCTTGGACAATTCTCATGGACAGAAGAGCCTGGCGAGCTGAAGTCCATGGGATCACAAAGAATCGGACACGATTGAGTGACTAACACGCATTCAGGTATGACCTAAATCAAATTCCTTATGGTTATATAGTGGAAATGACAAATAGATATAAAGGGATTTGATCTGATAGAGTGCTTGAAGAACTATGGATGGAGGTTCATAACATTATATAGGAGGAAGTGACCAACTCATTCCCCCCAAAAAGTATTGCAACAAGGCAAAATGGTTGTCTGAGGAGGCCTTACAAACAGCTGAGAAAGAAGTGAAAGGCAAAGGAAAAAGGAAAAGATATAGCCACCTGAATTGAGTTCCAAAAACAGCAGAGAGAGATAAGAAAGCCTTCTTAAATGAATGATGCACAGAAATAGAGGAAAACAATAGAATGGGAAAAACTAGAGATCTTTTTAAGAAAATTAGAAATATCAAGGGAATAGTTCATGCAAAGATGGGCACAATAAAGGACAGAAATGGTAAGGATCTAATAAAAGCAGAAGAGATTAAGAAGAGGTGGCAAGAATACACAGAAGAACTGTACAAAAAAGGTCTTAATGACCCAGATAACCACGAAGGTGTGGTCATTCACCTACAGTCAGACATCCTGTATTGTAAAGACCAGTGGACCTTAGGCATTACTACAAACAAAGATAGTGGAGGTGATAGAATTCCAGCTGAGCTATTTCAAAACCTAAAAGATGATGCTGTTAAAAGTGCTGCACTCAATATGTCAGCAAATCTGGAAAAGTCAGCAGACCACAGGCCTGCAAAAGGTCAGTTTTCATTCCAATCCCAAAGAAGGGCGATGTCAAAGAACGTTCAAATTACCACACAATTGTGCTTATTTCACATGCTAGCAGGGTAATGTTCAAAAATCCTTCAAGCTAGGCTTCAACAGTATGTGAACTGAGAACTTCCAGATGTACAAGCCGGACTTAGAAAAGGCAGAGGAATCAGAGATCAAATTGCCAACATTCGTTAGATCATTAAAAAATGCAAAGGAATTGCAGAAAAACATCTAATTCTGCTACATTGACTATGTTAAAGCCTTTGACTGTGTGGATCAAAACAAACTGTAGAAAATTCTTAGAGATGGGACTACCAGACCACCTTATCTGCTTCCTGAGAAATCTGCATGCATGTCAAGAAGCAACAGTTAGAACTGGACATGCAATAATGGACTGGTTAAAAATTGGTAAAGGAGCACATCAAGAGGCTGTATATTGTCACCCTGCTTATTTAACTTATATGCAGAGTACATCATGCACAATTATGGGTAGGATGAAGTTCAAGCTGGAATATCAATAACCTCAGATATGCAAATGACACCACCCTAATGACAGAAAGGGAAGGCTGACTAAAGAGCCTCTTGATGAAGGTGAAAGAGGAGAGTGAAAAAGTTGGCTTAAAACTCAAAATGAAAAAACTAAGATCATGGCATCTGGTCTCATCACTTCATAGCAAACAGATGGGAAAACAATGGAAATAGTGACAGACTTTATTTTCTTGGGTTCAAAAATCACTGTAGATGGTGACTGCAGCCTTGAAATTAAAAGATGCCTGTTTCTTGGAAGAAAAGCTATGACAAACCTAGATAGCACACTGAAAGGCAGAGACAGTACTTTACCAACAAAGGTCCGTCTAGTCAAAGCTATGGTTTTCCCATAGTAGTCATGTATGGATGAAAGAACTAGACCATAAAGAAGGCTGAGTGCCAAAGAATTTGTGCTTTTGAACTGTAGTGCTGTAGTCTCTTGAGAGTCCTTGGACTGTGAGGAAATCAAACCAGTCAATTCTAAAGGAAATCAGTCTTGACTATGCATTGGAAAGACTGATGCTGAAGCTGAAACTCCAATACTTTGGCCACCTGATGCAAAGAGCGGACTCATTGGAAAAGACCCTGATGCTGGGAAAGATTGGAGACAAAAGAAGAGAGTGGAAGGGCATGCAATGGTTAGATAGCATCATCAACTCAATGGACATGAATTAGAGCAAACTCCAGGGAAGAGGAAAGGACAGAGGAGGCTGGCACACTGAAGTCTACAGGGTTGAAAAGATTTGGACACAACTTAGTGACTGGACAGTAACAACTACTACAACTATAATGACTATGCTGAGCTCTTTATATACTGGATATTTACTGGTTAATATTCCTCACTAGAATATTCCTCACTAGAATACATTCTATAATTCCTTCTTTTAAGTACCCTAACTGCTCAACCACTTGGTTTGGATTAGACTGACTCTACACTAGCCTCCACAGATAGGCACTGGTTATCTTAAGCCAGTCAGTTTATCTTGTCCTCCATGCATCTATATGGGCTTCCCAGGTGGCACTAGTGGTAAAGAACCCACCTGCCAATGCAGGAGACATAAGAGACATGGGTTCGATCACTGGGTCAGGAAGATCCCCTGGAGGAGGAAATGGCAACCCACTCTATTCTTACCTGGAGAATCCCCATATACAGAGGAGCCTGGCAGGCTACAGTTCATAGCATCGCACAGAGTCAGACATGACTGAAGAGACTTAGCACGCACACACACACCATGCATCTGTAATTAGTTAGAAATGGGTCTGGAAGTAGGTCTCAGGCAATCAGCACAAGCCATTCAACTGGCTACAACGACTAGTTCAAGGGCAGGCACTTGGTCCAGAGTGACTTCTTGGAATGCTACGATACAAATTCGTCTTTTTGTTTGGGTTGGTGATATGAAGATGCAGGGTTTGAGAATACTATAAGAAGAAAGCCTGAGGAAGTATGGGGATCACTGTGTGGGCTGAAGTAGAAAGAAGCCCAGAAAATGAGCCAAAGGAAGGAATTCTATCATTTGCATTCTATCAGAAAATCTTCACTGCTGAAATGCAATTCAAATTGTTTTACTCTGACAAGTGCTCTTGGAGTCTGCTTCCCAGAGTTAGTCATTGTTTATTCAAAATGTCTTTCTGCTGCTATCCATTTAAAACTAGTTGTGCCATCCATGTGCCATGATCTATTCATTTCCCAAAATAAAGCTAGAAAGGTAAAAGATTGTTGTCAATAGTACTTTAAATACGTCATCATTTGTTGTCAGTTGTATCTGTATCACTCTGGTTCCTAGGTTTCCGGTTTCACAAGTTCATGTTAATTGTGTGGGACTTCTGGACCTTTCATTCTGGCACTCCTCCCATCTCCCTTTTTGGCTTATTTGACTTTGGCTTTCCAAATGGATCTCAACACTATTTTTAATCTTCCATGTTGGCCCATATCCTCTTCTCTACTATATTTGTTGAAAAACTCTCTACTGGCAGAATTTCACTCTCTGAGAATCTTCTTCTCCTCCTTGAACTTACTGTACAAATAGAGGAATTCTCACTTTGTATCTGGCACTGTATCAAGGATTTTGACAATAAATTTTCCTTTGACATAAATAAGTTATAAATAATATATTCATAATTAATGCAGTTAATATATTTATTTTATTTTAGAATGACCACATGTGTCAGTTCTTTCCATAGTCTACATTTGAGCTCAAACTAGAAATGACATCATTTTGATTTCTTACATTCCAAACTACCAGTTTCATATGGATATTTGAGAACTGAATATTTTCTCAGTTTATAACAAGGTCAACTGATAATTCTTAAAACACCTGGTTAGTGATGGACAAAAGCCTACTTTTTTATGGCTACTGAAGAATTAGCTTCTAACTTGAAATTAATTAGCTTCTAAGATGAAGAATATTTTAAAGAGAAATATGTTAAATTAGTATCTGTCACCCATTCCATTACTATCTTTAGTCACAGAAACATTTATCAATCCTTTGAAACAAGGTAGGCACTGTGTCAGGTTCTGATGATGCCCTGCTGAATAAAAGGGTATGCCCTGTTCCCTTGTGGGGAGTACCCAAATTGTAAAAGACACCAGTGCCACTCAAAGACTATACAGTCACAGCACTCTTTTCATTTGAATATTTCCCTGGTATTCATATAGATATAATCTCCTGAGAAAAACACCTAGAAAAACATCTGAACCAAAAGTCTTAATCCAGATGTTCATCCAGGCTAAGCAGATGTTTAACCCACTGAAGAAGCAAGGTAGAAGATGTGGCAAACTGGCAGATGCATGCCCAGGCTAAAGGGACATGCTGCCACAAGGAAATGTGGGCTTAGTGTTGCCAGAGCTTCACATGTTTTCTAGTGAAGCCAGACTCTGAAATGTTGAAATGCAATTTAAAAATTATGGGGCCAAACAAAAATATATGATTTGGCCTGCAAGCCACCAATATATATTTTTTTTTAATGGGAGAACTAAGTTTATAATGATCTGATTTAATACCATCAATTCAAATCTTAGGTAATTTCTTATAAGCAAATCCCATAACCTCTCCTGAGCACCACCTATCTATGCAATGTGTAACCTACCCAGCAGGTGGTGTTTGACAGTGACACTCTAGGAGTGCTAATCTTCATAAAGTGTGTTATATTTCATTTTCATATGATAATGACCATTATTCTCTGCCTCTTCCACTTGTAATAAACTCTACTGTTCAAATTAAGTGTACTACATGCTTTCTTCAACTTTTAAATTTTAATTTATTGTATCTGTCATGTAATTATGTTGTAATACTTAGGCCACAGAAAACCCTTTAATTGTCACTAACTCTTGTTTGAACTTCTTATTCATTTTTCTTGTCATAAATGAAGAAGTTATTAATGGTTTAAATCTTATTTGATATTCTATGGTCTGCTTTGAAATTTCTTCAAGCTAAAATCATCATTATCCTGCCATACAGTATTTGGACACAATGGGGAATTGATCAGCAATTTGTTCACATGCTCTTTCTTGAGAAAGTAGTTTCCTATGAAAAGTCCTATTTTTCCAGTACTCTTTTTTTGGAGGAAAAAAAGTGGGAGGGAGGGATTCTTAGTTAGCAAGTTAATTCTTACAAAAGTTTCTCAATCTTAAAGTCTGCCCTATTTGAACTCTAGGCATAGGTTCCATATTTGGTCACCAGTCAGCATGACAGTTCTTTAGGACCTAGTTAAAGCTCACATGGGCTTCCCTGGTGGCTTAGATGGTAAAGAATCTGCCTGCAATATGGGAGACCCAGGTTTGATCCTTCTTTTGAGTAGATCTCCTGGAGAAGGAAATAGCTACCCACTCCAGAATTCTTGCCTGGAGAATTCTATGGACAGAGAAGCTTCGTAGGCTACAGTCCATGGGATCACAAAGAGTTGGACACAACTGAGTGACTAACACTTTCACTTTCAATGCTCACATGTTTGGGGGTCAACTCTTATCTAGAACCCTGTTGAGAAAAACAGTCCTTTCCTTCCCCCCAGAAATTCCAAGGCTACTTCTTAGAAAGCTGTATAAATGGGCCATGTTGCTTGGATTGCCATAAAATTAACTGAATGAATTTCACTCTGGAACAATATCCCTATTCTATCAGAATGTACTAAAGTGAAGAGCTTTAGGTAAGTATTATCGTATTCACTGAAGCTGTTATGAGGTGGTGGTTGGTTAGGTGCTAAGTCATGTCCAATTCTTGCCACCCTATGGACTGTAGTCCTTCAGGCTTCTTTGTCCTTGGAATTTCCCAGACAAGAATACTGGAGTGGGTTGCCATTTCCTTCTCCAGGGGATCTTCCCAACCTAGAGCATGAACCTGTGAATCCCGCATTGCAAGCAAGCAGTCTGCATTATTGGAGAAGGCAATGGCAACCCATTCCAGTACTCTTGCCTGGAAAATCCCATGGACGGAGGGGCCTGGTAGGCTGTAGTCCATGGGGTCGCTAGGAGTTGGACACGACTGAGCGACTTCACTTTCACTTTTCACTTTTCACTTTCATGCATTGGAGAAGGAAATGCCAACCCACTCCAGTGTTCTTGCCTGGAGAATCCCAGGGACGGGGAGCCTGGTGGGCTGCTGTCTATGGGGTCGCACAGAGTCGGATACGACTAAAGCGACTTAGCAGCAGCAGCAGTCTGCATTATAAGTGGATTCTTTACCGCTGAGCCACCAGGGAAGCTCTTATGAGGTAGAAAACGTCTATCAAATTAAGCAGAAAAATCTGCTCATAGGTAGAGGGTATATTAACTTTAAGACAAAGTCAAAGCTCAAATTTAACAATGATTGTGGTGCTCTATTCATATTTTTTATTGATCTCAACTCTCTTACTCTCATTTATAATGTTCAAGGTTCTACCTTTTTTGTTTTACATTTTATTTTACTGATTCTTCTTGAGTGTAGTCTTCCAGGCTCTACGGCAGAATTTGTTCTTAAAGACCCTGATAGCTCAGTTGGTAAAGAATCCACCTGTAATGCAGAAGACCCTGGTTCAATTCCTGGGTTGGGAAGATCTGCTGGAGAAGGGATAGGCTACCCACCCCAGTATTCTTGGGCTTCTCTGGCAGCTCAGCTGGTAAAGAATCTGCCTGCAATGCGGGAGGCCTGGGTTTGATCCCTGTGTTGGGAAGATCCCCTGGAGAAGGGAAAGGCTACCCACTCCAGTATTCTGGCCTGGAGAATTCCATGGACTGTATAGTCCATAGGGTCACAAAGAGTCAGACACGACTGAGCAACTTTCACTTTCACAAGCAATTAAACGTAATCACTGACAACTTCTATCTATTTTACTTTGATGAATCTAGTACTTTATATATTTCCAATATTTGCTTTCTTATTACTTTTTCTCTAGGCTATTAAGTTCTCAAAATCTAAATATTAGCTTCTTAAGAAGCTTGGAAAGGAGAAAAATAACAAGGTATTGCCTAGGATGAAATTCAAGAAATGTTATGATGATCTCCTTTCCTTCTCTAACACTTGTTTTTATCACATTTGTGAAATCCACAAATGATAAATCCTGGACTGTGATTATTAGAATTTCTTCTAGTCACAATAAGTCTAAATTTTCTTTAAAAAAAAAAAAAAAAACAGCTAGAAAGATATAATTAAAAAACTCCAAAGTAGTGCCAAGGAGCTATCAGGGTCATTCAGTTTTAACCTCCCAGAAATTTAAAATTTCAATAACGTACTTTCAAAGAAGGTCTGTGATTTTAAATTGCAAAACTCTCGAGGAGAAAAAAAAATGACCGAGGTGGCTTCCTTGTCAATTAAATAGTAAATTTTCAGATGACACAAACTGCCATTTTAAATCAATTCAACAGAAATACAACAGGATTGAAATGTGTGGTCACAACTGGCTTGATGGTAAGGCTTATTTTATAATTCTGCATTGGGTAACGGAAGCCACCTGCCAAACGTGGTACGAGTGTGAGAAGGACATTTGCCTTTATAGGGAAAGGAAAAACCTTTCAAGGAAGTTAAAGTGAAATGAATATGACCTAGGAGATTTGAATAACCAGCCAAACTTTTGTCAAATCTTATTTTAACTTACTTTGTATATTAATGGCATTAGTCTTGCACCTTTCCCTGTCAAGCTATATATGAAAATATGAGCATTTAATATTGGGGAGTCTAAAACCTTAAGGTAAATGTTTAAAATATAGTTAGAATAGAATATTCGCAAGAAGCAATTATATTGTGACAGATCTTTCTGAATGCAAAATACTCTGTTGTTCCGATAGCGCTCTAATTCTCTTTCTCTGAATCTGTCTCTGGTTCTCTCTTGTTTCAATAGTGCTATGTCAACAAATACATTTTAAATTAACTAGTTTACCTGGTCTGCCACCTAAGAAACCATGCCAGGATTTTATTAAGAAATGAAGCATTTTATAATAATTAACAAGAACCTTTTTTGTTTTTACCATGAATATTTTCATGCATTGTAAAAAGTTTGGAACCCTTTTCTCCTCACCTGGTAAAAGAGTTTTGTGTGTCCACTGAGTTTGCTAACTTTTCTTGCACACTTACATCTTAGCCAATATCTTGTTCAACACTTAGCAAAGAACATACTTTTATAATACTAGTCAAAATGTACCCTAGTCCTATTAAAAAGTTAAACAGAAGTTTAAATTTGATTTCTAACTATTTCCCAAATAGCAATAATGTGTATTCAATTGAGAGAAGGAATTCTTAACAACTGAGAATCGATGCATGTACTATAATCCTGCTTGCAATGAAATTACATGAGTATTTTACTGTGCAGTATGTCAGGGTGGAAAGAGAACATAATTTCCTCAAGGGAAGAGAATATTTTTTAACTAAATATCCAACTCTCTAATGAAAAGTTTGAAGATTAACATAATTTTGCATGAAATCACTCTATTCCTCAAAATGCAGGTGTGTTCAAGCCCACGTGAACGATATTTTTAATAAAATAAATAAGCAAGGGAGTCATTGAATAAGTGAATGAAATGAAAAAACGGAACTGAGAAGGAATCACTTAAATTAGTGGATACCTGAGGCTTTAAAATATTCATACTTTCCTCATCTATGTTTATACAACATTTAACTTTTTAGGAGTTAAATTAACACACAATTAACTACCTGTGAAAATAAATACTCTTATAACATGTTACAAAAGACTAGTAAAACTGTCCCTCAGAATAATTTCCCTGATAAAACTATGCTCTCCACAATCTACTTTAATTATGTTAAATGTAAAGTCAGAAGCCGCATTTGGAAGAAGATATGGGAGATATAAGTATGTATGATTAATACTTTCATTATTATATTTTTCTTCATTTTTCAAATATTTCAACAGTTAAGTACATATTTTGCGATACAAAAAAATTAAAGAACTTTAAATGTTACCAAATAATTAAAATCAAGTCTCTAATATACAAATGTCCTGATATATAAATTCTCAGAAAAGAGCCTAAGGTCTCTGGTCCCCAAATACTTCTGGAAATTATCTTTATTTTTTCTTCTTGTGCTTGTCAACTAATTGCTACCTGGGACCAGCATTTTTTTCCAGCATGGCCCCTATTTGTTAACCATTAATTTGAGTCAGCATGTCATCCTTAAAGGTAAAATCAGCAAAAGTGAAAAAGGGAAGACCAAACTATTGCTTATTCCCTTTGCTTCAAATGGTAATGCTCTCTGGCTCCCTACACAATACCGTGTGGTCTAGGTAAAGCCTTTCTGAAATAGGTTTTAGGATCTTTATGACTTAAAGTAGCCTGAGTCTATTTTTCTTCTGTTTCAGAATATTCTGCCTTGGGTAAACAAATCCCACTTTTAGTATGCTTTTGTGCTTTTGCTCTTCAATATAAAGAATGGAGAATAAAAAAAAAATTAAAAAGCTTAAAAAAACAAAGTAGGAGGTATAGGAGAGAATCATTTTACCTCCTGTAACTTTCCCCTCTGCTGTTTGTACTGAAACCTTTGTTGTTGTTATTTAATCACTACATTTTGTCTGACTCTTTTGCAACCCTGTGGACTGTAGCCCACCAGGTTCCTTTGTCCATGGGATTATCCAAGCAAGAATACTGGAGTGGGTTGTCATTTCCTTCTCTAGGGGATCTTCCTGACCCAGAGATCAAACCCATGTCTCCTGCTTGGCAGACAGATTTCTTTACCGATGAGCCAGCTGGGAAGCCAAAGTAAAACCTTTAAGAAACCTTAATATTATATTGTGTGTTCTGTTCATGGAAAGTAGCATTAAGGAAATTAATGAGAACTAATTATTTTGTACTTGATTAGGGATGTTAGAAATAGTTACCTGAAATAATAAGACACTGGTTAAAAAAAAAACCAAAAGGCAACAAGCAATGCCTTGTAAGCACTATTCTAAATGAGGTGCTCTTGTAGGTACCAGGGTAGAGAACAGGCCTGTGGTTATCCCTTTCTTCTAAATTTGGGCAAATATTAGGTTGGTGAAAAAGTAATTACAGTTTTGGACCTTGAATTTTAAATCATTATAACTAGGCTCAAACACATGTTTATTAATCAAAGTAGGAACCATACAGTCAACACATTTTTGCCAACAAGAAATAAACTTGTTTATTCCTGTAGCATAAAAATCCATGTTTCAGGATTCAATGAACTCTTGGAAAGCATTTTTGCCTCCTGCTGGTTGCGAAGCATTTCCCCTGCAAAAAGTTGTTGAGATACTTGAAGAAGTAGTAGTCAGTTGGCAAGAAATCAGTGAATATGGTGGAAGAGGTATAACTTTGCGGCCCAATTTGTTTGACGTTTGAAGCATTGGGTGTGCGACCTGCAGTAGGGCATCGTGCTGGAGAAGAAACGAGCCCTTTCTACTGACCAATGCCAGCTGCAGGCCTTGCAGTTTTAGGTGCATCTCATTGATTTGCTGATCATACTTCTCAGATGTAATGATTTCACAGGGATTCAGAAACCTGTAGGGGATCAGACGGGTAGCAGACCACCAAACAGTGACCATGACCATTTTTTTGGTGCAGGTTGGGCTTTGAGAAGTGCTTTGGAGCATCTTTGCAATCCAACCACTGAGCTAGTTGTCGCCGGTTGTCATAAAATCCACTTTTCATTGCCCGTCACAACCAATCGAGAAATGGTTTGTTGTTGTTACACAGGAGAAGATGACACTTCAAAGTGACGATTTTTTTGATTTTCAGTTAATTCATGAGGCACCCAATTTTCAAGCTTTTTCATCTTTCCAATTTGCTTCAAAAGTTGAACGACCATAGAATGGTCAACATTGAGTTTTTCGGCAACTTCTCATGTTGTTGAAGAGGATCAGCTTCTATGATCCTCTCAGTTGGTCCCTGTCAAACATGGCCAGCCAATGCGCTTCTCATCTTCAAGGCTCTCATCTTCTTTGCAAAGCTTCTTGAGCCACCACTGCACTGTCTGTCTGTTGCGAGTTGTCTTCTGTTTTACAACCCATTTTGAACTTGAATAAGAAAATTGCTCAAATTTTCTTTTTGTCTAACATCATGTCCCTAGTCTACAATAAATATCAAAATAAATAGCAAGTAATGTCATTAGGAAAAAGACATACAGCAAGCAACAAGCAGTAAAATGTATTATGTACACACATAGTTATGTATAACATAAATCTAACTACATTTATTTTAGAATATATTTCAGTATCAAACAGCAACATTCAACAATCCAAAAACTGCAATTACTTTTGCACCAAACTAATAAGTTCCACTCTGAGAGAATGGATAGGAAGCCTAATCAAGACTCCTATTAGGCTGAATTCTCTAATCAAGATTTAGGACAATAAAGCTGTTGTTTTGAAACTCACTTTGATACCATGTCTCCTTCTCAATCTGTTTTTTGTTGGAGGCAGAGGCAGAAGGAATTCAAGCCCACCAGTAGATAAGACAGACTTTCCTTTGCTGTGGAGAATTCAGTTTTTGTTGTAGTGAAGTCATCAAACTGTTGCACAAGCAAAACTTTACTCAAATTAGGATAGAAAGTGAAACAAAGTGAAGTCACTCAGTCGTGTCCGATTCTTCCCGACCCCATGGACTGTAGTCTACCCCAGCTCCTCTGTCCATGGGATTTTCCAGGCAAGAGTACTGGAGTGGGTTGCCATTTCCTTCTCCAGGGGATCTTTCCGACCCAGGGATCAAACCTGGGTCTCCCGCATTGCAGGCAGACACTTTACCATCTGAGCCACCAGGGAAGCTTCAAATTAGGATAAATGTTCTATAAAAGATCTTTTGGGAGCATCTACCAAGAGAACCCGACCAGCTCTGGCAGGTCAGGGCAGGCTTTCTTGAGAAAGGGAGCTTTGAGCTGAATTCAGAAAGATCAATTGTTGAGGCTGTGACCCAGGTAGACGGAGAGAGAAGTGGGAGTGTGCTATGCAAAGAGAAGAACTTGGGCAGAAGCAGCTTGGCACAGTCATTGATTAGAGAGGTCCACCTGGTTGATGTATAAAAGCAAGTAAGTAGATGACAGTGAGGTAGGCAAGGGCTTTCTTCTTTATTCCTGGAATAACTGGAAACCATTCAGTGATTTTAAGCCAGAATCAGATGTTTGTTTTTAAACTAATCAGTAAGGCTTCAGTGAGGTGAATGTTTCAAAAGGATGCAAGAATAGATGTGAAGAAAGTTTCTAGGAGATCATTACAAGAGCCAAGACCCTGTGACTCTCTCGTCCTTCACCAGAAAGCTTTAACTCTGGGAGTCCTCAACCAACTTTGTAGTCAGGGGGAAAGAATATGTCCTGATTCCAAGTGCACTGTGGAGATGCAGCCTTGGTATATCTGGCAGGGAATATGCCTGCATATTTCCAATAGAACTAATGTCAATCGGTTCTTCTCAGGCTAACAGTACAGTATGCCCCAATACACATGGCTAAAGTGGATCTTTGGAGGCTAGTTGAAGACAGCATCACCTTTTTCAAATTTTCCTTGGACCCATTTTCTATTGACTCTCCAACATGACTGAACTCACTCCTCTTCCAGAAGGGAGCTACCATTATTTGGCAATTCTTTATTTCTAACTCTGACCTTTCCTCTTTATCCCAGATAAATACTTCCAATGGACTCTTCGCACCTAATGTTCCCTGTATATTTTGAAGGTATCTCAAACTCAACATTTCTAATACTATACTTGTTTTTTAATCCACTTTGAATTCCATATCTCATTAATGGTGAGAAATACGAAGTACTGTCATCATCTGTCAGTCTTCAATACTAATCAAGTGCACCTTAGAACTATTGATACCTTAAATTTGGTTCTTCCTCCTCTTATAATAATAATAATGATAATAATAACTAATGCTTATTATGAGCTTAATATGCATTTGAAAACTATGCTGAACATTTATATTCACTTAATCCTCACAATGATCATGTGCCATTATCATCCCACTATTCAGAGGAAATTGAGACTTCAGAGAAGTTATATTATATCGAAACTCAGGGGTGTCATATCTGAGGCCCTTCACAATTTGACCATACTTTATCTCTTCAGGTTCATCTCTCACAATCCATCCAACTTCTACAGTTCAGTGATAATCAACCTCTTGACTATTTTCTAAATATGCCATACTCTTTAATGACTCTGAAAATAAGCTATTTCTGACTCAATTTTCAAGATCAACCTTAAATGTTAGCTCCTTTATGAAACCTCTAACTTTACTGTAACACTCCTATTCATCTCCATGGTTCTTTAACTGAAGTTTCTATCCTATAGGTAACTAACTTCAGGTTACAATTATTTGTTTATAAGTATGTCTTCTCAGGAGAATTTTAGTTTTCCAGGGATAGACAAATATCTTATGCTTAGAGTCCAGAACAGTTCCTGGAAAGGGGCAAGAATTCTGTTACTTTTTACTAGAAGAGTGATGATATCTATCATCTATCTCTAGCACTGTTCTAAGTTCTCACACATATTGTTCGTTTAATCCTCATAAGAAGTCGAGAGTCAAAGAGATTAAATAACTATCACAGAAATCATAAACTGTCTCCTAATACCTGTTCTTCAATTTTCTCTCATGGAAATAAAATCCACATTTTTTAGGTGGTCTTATGGCTATCCAGAACCATGACTTTAATTCCTTTAAGGCTTCTAACTAGGTAGCCCTTGTAAGTAAGATCTGAACCTTGGCTGTGCAATTAAAAGAAAGAAGGTATGTATCCACTTCTATTTTTCTCCTTTTCTTTTGGATGAAATGAGAAAACAGTGGTGGTCATCAGGGAAGACACAGAGCGGGTAGCACTCTAGAGAGAGCAGAGCAACATGCAAAGCAATCTGAGCTCCTGAAGACCTTATAGAGCAGATCCATTTTGATAGATTATTCCCAAAGATGGCCCCAATAATTCCTCCCATTTTACAAGTACTTTTGCAATATAATTTTGCCATCTTATCAGTAAGAGGTAATTTGTGTTTAAATCTGGGCTGAGCCTGTGACTTGCTTAAGCCAACAGAATGGAGCAGAAATGACACTGTGACCTTCCGACCTGGACCTGAAGAAGCCTTGCCGCCTCTGCATTCATCCTCTTGGAAGACAAGCGGTCATGTCGATAAGTTCATGACAGACTACCAAGTGATGAGAGACCACATACAAAGAGATAGGTCACATGTTGGAGAATCAACTGGCTATAACTGCAGGAAGCACAAAAGCACCAGGCATACGGCACTAGGACTTCTTGGATATCTGAGACTCACTCGAATTAGCCCAGCTGATAGGATGTGAAGCAGAGATGGCCTTCCTCACTGAGCCCTGCCCAAATTCCTGACTCTCATACTGACACCTCTTTCCAAGCTCTGAAGTTTTGAGGCCGTTATATGATAGACAGACAGTAATATAACTAAAACAAACACTGTGCCAGCTAGACTTATGAAAAGAAACTTTTAATACTGCAATTAGCCACTGTCATCTTGTGTCTCTGGGACATGAGTGAAGCCTATATTCTAGCTACTACAGTAACTTAATAGAGTTCCCACATTAAGAGGCTCCGAAAGAGGACTAGAAGCAAAGCAGTCTAGCTCCAGATCCTAGGTTCTAAACCACAGAATTATTCTTTCTGAAAGGAAAAGAGGAAAAGGAAAGAAAAAGACCCATTTATTTATGGGAAAACATACTTGTTTTAAATAGCCAATGAAATATTCTCTATTATAAGGTAAAGTCTGCTTTAATGGTTTATAATAATTATAAATTGACACAGACTTCCTATTTGGCTAACAGGTGACACCTATACTCTAATTTCAATCTTTATTAATATTTTTCTACAAAAAACTCCTTAATTTCACTTGAGAGAAACATCATAGATATCTTTACCCTTCTTATTAAATTATAAATTTCTTCAAAGCACAAACTTTATCATGTTTTAAGTCCTTCACAGCCTCTAACAGATCATTTTGCCCATTATGAATATTCAATAACTATTAAGGTATTTTCTTGATTTGTTTAAAATACAAAAATGATGAACACTTAGAAAATGGTAATTGCCTTAAATTTCACATTACTTTGAATACCTGAGGAAAAAATTAATGAAGTTTTACTTTATTGAGCTTTAAGAATATGTCAACAAATTAAATAATATTACAACAAACTCCAGGAGACTGTCTTAATACTTTTATTTTATCAGAACTTTGTAAGACATATGAAGCTTAAATAAATAATCCATCACCTTAAATTTATAAATTATTATTTTAACATTAAATGTTAATGTTTAACAATTACTAAATGTTTAACAATTATTATTTTAACATGCAATTATAAATTTAACATTATTTGTTGTTATCCACTAAAATGTGCCTGGCATGCAAAAGGACTACATACTATGTATAATTATGTTTTCTAGACTAGTTATTTGGAGAAGGAAATGGCAACCCACTTGCCTGGAGAATCCCAGGGACGGGGGAGCCTGCTGCGCTGCCGTCTCTGGGGTCGCACAGAGTCAGACACGACTGAAGCGACTTAGCAGCAGCAGCAGACTAGTTATTCTCTTGAGGATTATGAAATATCAGAATAAAGTTATATCACTAATTTGATCATTGCCTAAGTCTGAGGAAATGGGAAGATCAATGGATGAGGCGATAACTCAGCATCTATGAGGCAATGGGAAAGAAATAGGCTTTTACAGTTCTGAGTTTGAGCTCTTCTATGCAGATTCCAAGCTCTTGCTACTTAAACTTCTCTATCTTATTTTTGCAAATGTAATGGATAGAAGGGTAGCTATCTTACACGAATATTGCAAAGCATAAAAGAGCAAATGTATGAAAAGCACCTAACCCAGCATCTCACAATATAGTAGATAAGCGATCAATAGCAATACATTTTATTCTTATTTTGGTGCTCTAAGAAATCTAATATCTTGATGGCCCACTTTTTTGTTTCTTCTAAGAGAAAAGGGGACTGACTTTGATTAGAGCACCCAGAGTTCTGATTTCAACAACTTAAACTTTTCTACAAAAGTAGACTTTATATTGTTGATTTTATATTTTCTCCATGTAAGGAAGTAATGACTGAAAAAGCATTCCCTTTGGACTTCCTGTTTGTTTGTTTGTTTTTGTCACAAACCACTTTGTCAGGATGGACATTTGTCTACTGGCTATGTTTGGGGACCACTGGATTAAATGCTGTTCTGTTGCCCAGTTTCCTTCGCAACTGGAAAACAGTTTGATTCTATAAATCCATGCCTGTCTAATTACACAGATGTACACAGATAATTTCTTGAATATAAATTAAAAATAAAATTTACTTAAAAGAAAGAGTATGGGGAAGATGTTCAAGATCTACACAATTAATTTAAACGTTGATCAATTTAGCAATCTACTCCTTTCCTTTAAAACTCTAACAGTTACTCAAAAGTTGACAATTTTTGAAAACATATTAACCTTGGTTTATTTATACATAGGAATAAAAGCTAATAGTGGAATGAGTTTGGGCTTTGAAATTGGACAGAATTGCCTATTAACACTGGTTCATCAGTCATAATTCTGTGAGAAGCTGCCTGAGCATTTCATTTCTCAGAGTATCTGTATTCTTCTGGGGAAACTGATCACAAATGTCTCAAGGGCACTTGTGAGAAGTAAGATAAGAAAGCCTGCAGAGACTAATACTTAGTCAGTGCTTGGTAAATTTATTTTAAAATGCATGTCTTTCCACCTTTTTTTCTTTTCCCAGTTTGCTCAGGAGATGCTCTCTGCACACTTGTTGTCCCAGTCAAATTAATGCTAGTGCTCATTTTTACATTCATAAGTGCACAAGTTTGGATGAAAATTTAAACGGTGGTCCTACTTGTGAAAGAATCCTCCCCAAGGTGTGTGCTTTGGGCCTTAACCTTCATTCTTAGGCCAAGCTTTTGAAGCAGTTATTTTAAAAAATATAAAGATTAAGTGAATACTTTGCGTTTGTAAGAGAGGAGAACAGAACAATACCGTTCAGCTGCCTGGGGAATCATATCCTTCATCCACAATTTACATCCTTCACCTATTATTTACTAGCTATATTACAAGGTCAAACTGTTTAATCCTTCTGAGTATTTGTTTTTCATCCCTTATCTAAATTGGCAACATGAAGATTAAAGGAGATAATAAAGTATCTGGTAGAATATATGATAATAAATGTTCAATATGTGATTGCTATTATATTATTATTTTAGCACATGTGTTCACACGCTAATGGAAGAATGCACATTCGTATGGTATTTCTGGGGACACGTGTGTATATAAAGTAAAAATGTGGATGCTTTCTGAGCCCTCCAAAAAACTCTTCTAAGAATTCTATCAAGGAAATAAGTATGGGTTTACATATTGGCAAAGGAAATGGCAACCTACTCCAGTATTCTTGCCTTGAAAATCCCATGGACAGAGGATCCTGGTGGGCTATAGTCCAACTTTTCAGCTTTGCTTAAGTATAATTGATGCCTACTGAACCATACATAAAGTTCACAATTTGTTGAATTTTGACGATTCATCTGAAACTATCAGCACAATCAAGATAATGACCACTCATCATCCCTAAAAGTTTCAACTTGTTTACTATAGTCTATTTTCTCCTCTTCCTATTCTTAGACAAGACTAAATGCAGTTTTTAATGGTAAAAGAATGGGCAATCTAAAAGTCAAAATGAAACACTAGATACGTAAGTTTACCTTAGGTTTGGGTGGTAATACACTGAGCTGATTAAAGGTATGGGCTTTGGTGTTGCACATAAGGAAATAACAACCCACTCCAGTATTCTTGCCTGGAGAATCCCATGGACAGAGGAGCCTGGCAGGCTACAGTCCATGGGGTCGCAAAGAGTCGGACAGAAAGGAGTGACTAATACTTTCACTTTCACCCTGTTTCTTAGTGCTTGTATCACCTTGATAAGAACCGATCTCTCTGAGCCTCAATTTCTTTATCACTAAAACAGAAAAAATGTCTACTTTAGAGAATAAATGGACTATAGTATTTATAGGACATAGTAGAGAATTCATTTTGGGACCTAGTTAGACCTCAATAAATGGTAGTTATTATTGGGTACCAAGAAGAAAATCATGTGCAGGATATTTAATGGAAATGCTTAATGGAAATATTTAATGGAAATTTAATAGGAAATGTTCATAATTAAGTGACAAAAGCAAGTTATCATTTAGAGAACCCCCATATTTTAATTTTTAAAAACTATACATATATAGATTCATAGAGAAGAACATATTTGTAGATATACCAATGTCAACAATGAATATCACTAATGATTTCTATTTTTTCAGTATTGTCTATGTTCCACAATAAATAAATTTACATTTTGGTAATCTGATAAAAAAATAGGAACTTTGTATATTTTTAAAAAGTAAGTGTGAATTTCATTCATTCATTTAGTAGTCAGACATTTACTTAGTATTTATTCCAGAGTAGACACTGTGGGACACTGGAGTTAAAAAATAAAAATGAAAAATTATTTACTCTCAAGGGAGAAAGAGGCACTAATCACACCACAGTATTTTTAAATATTTTCATTTAATTAATAGAATAATTTGAGAAGAATTAAGTGTCAGGTTGTAGGTCATAAAAAGTAGAGCCCTACTACACATAGGGTTTATTTTTCTATTTCTAAAACTATATGTGTACCCTTCATAAGAAGTATAACATCTGCATATGTCTGTCTTACTTCTAAAAATTATTTTTATTTCTTTTTATTCTATTTTTATGAAGGCAAAAGGAGAAGGTGGCAGTAAGTGATGAGATGGTTAGATAGCACTACTGACTCAATGGCATGAATTTGAGCAAACTCCAGGAGGTAGTAGAAGACAGAGGAGGAGCCTGTTGTGTTGCAGTCCATGGGCTCACAAAGAGTCAGACATGTCGCGATCGAACAACAACAAAAATGTTACAACATCACTGTCTGTGTTCAGTTCAGTCACTCAGTTGTGTCCGACTCTTTGCGACCCCATGGACCAAGGCATGCCAGCCTTCCCTGTCCATCACCAACTCCCGGAGTTCATTCAAACTCACGTCTATTGAGTCGGTGATGCCATCTAGCCATCTCATCCTCTGTCGTCCCCTTCTCCTCCTGCCCCCAATCCCTCCCAGCATCAGAGTCTTTTCCAATGAGTCAACTCTTCGCATGAGGTGGCCAAAGTACTGGAGCTACCTACCTTAAATTAGAAGCACTAATGAAAAAGAAATATGTCTATTTAATATTTTTGCATCATAAATAGCTGATAAATTAATGACATATCATGTGAATAACTCAAAATAGAGAATTCCACGCTTGTATTTCAGATTGGTTATAAAACAACCCAGGATTCTTCTCAAGCAAAGCAACACAGTTAATTCACACCAAATTCTTTCACTAAAATTAAAACCATTTCCAAATATGCTATTTCTTTGGTTTAAAAACCTGTTCTATTTAAAACAAAATTACCATTGGCCATAGGTACCAATAAACACATATACTGATTAAACATAAAAACAATGAAAGTGAAATTAATGAAATGTGAAGGAACTTAAAAATATTTAAAATAACCCCACATTTATATTAATAGTATTAAGAAAATGTGTCTTCTATATAGAAAAATCATCTAACACAGATCTAAACTTGTTAGATCTTTAAATAGTTAACTATTTCAAACACAAAGGAACTCTAAGATTACTGTATTTGAGCCCCGCTGTGCTACCATCTTGATTTTAGCCATTGATCTGGTTAGAATGCCAGGTTCTTTTGCTTTCTGTGTTACGCTAAATTGCTAATATCTGACAACAAGCAGCACTTTTCCAGGCTCAGACATTATGTTGATATGCTAATGATCCAAAATGAGGCCACTAGACATCAATTATATAAATGAGACTAGGAACAGGGCCAACACAGGTACATTCTACTAATTTGTTCATCTCTGTTGGCCATAAGCCAACTGCATGACAAGCAAATTGCCCCTAAAGACATCAGGGCATGAGTCCTTCGCTCCAGAGAAGGATTGTACTCTTCATACCTGTGTGATCTCTATCTGCCTAAGGACATTTTAATGAATCACACAATGACCTATTGAGAATACATCTGAAGGGTCAGTAAATTCACATACTGAGAAGAGTACAAAGCACTAAAAAATACCTAAGTAGAAAACAAACTATCTGAGACCAACATAAAACTAAAATCAAGTTTCTAAAGCACAATGTAGGAAAAAGGCAAAAGACAACATCATTCTTTTCTAATATTTCAAATTTTGAAAAAGTATAACTCCATATCACTAACAGATTTAGTGTAACTGAGTTTAATCAGAACAATTAAACATTATCCTCTATCCTCACAATGATTTTTACATATGATATACTAACAACTTCAAGCCAAAATGTTTTCCATTAGGGCACACCTTTGAATTTTTAATATAAATGAACAGAGAAATCTAATTCTTTGAATATCGTTTTAGGACAAACATAAACACAATTAATGAATGGTATCTACAAACAGAAGATAAGCAAATAGCAAAGACATTACTTTGCCAACAAAGGTCCGTCCAGTCAAAGCTATAGCTTTTCCAGTAGTCATGTATGGATGTGAGAGCTGGACTATAAAGAAAGCTGAGCGCCAAAGAATTGATGCTTTTGAACTGTGGTGGAAAAGACTCTTGAGAGTCCCTTGGACTGCAAGGAGATCCAACCAGTCCATTCTAAAGGAGATCAGCCCTGGATGTTCATTGGAAGGACTCATGTTGAAGCTGAAACTCCAATACTTTGGCCACCTGATGCGAAGAGCTGACTCATTTGAAAAGACTCTGATGCTGGGAAAGATTGAAGGCAGGAGGAGAAGGGGATGACAGAGGAAGAGATGGTTGGATGGCATCACCGACTCAATGGACATGAGTTTGGGTAAACTCTGGGAGTTGGTGATGGACATGGAGGCCTGGTGTGCCTTGGTCCATGGGGTTGCAAAGAGTCGGACACGCCTGAGTGACTGAACTGAATTGAACTAACACTGTCTTGGAAATCACCTCAGAGGGGTTTAAATGAAAGGATACAAAATTTCTACATGCTAACATCACATGGGGAAAACTCTATTCTAATAAGTTTTTGATATAGTAAAGAAACTATTATAATGGTTTATTGTTTATTTTTGGCTATTTTGGCAGTCATTAAAGAGAGACATTATATGCAGAGTCAAGCCATTTAGTAGGGCCTTCATATCCTTTGTTCAGAAATGTCCAAGTCAGACCAGCTTACTTTTATAGCAGAAGGAGAAAACAAGAAAATGCAAGTGCTGATTTCAGCCATCAGTGCCACAGAAACATTCAGTCTACAAATTGCAGCATCTAGATGGCCTGCGGCTGCTGCTGCTGCTAAGTCGCTTCAGTTGTGTCTGACTCTGTGCGACCCCATAGACGGCAGCCCACCAGGCTGCCCCGTCCCTGGGATTCTCCAGGCAAGAACACTGGAGTGGGTTGCCACTTCCTTCTCCAATGTATGAAAGTGAAAAGTGAAAGTGAAGTCTCTCAGTTGTGTCCGACTCTAGCGACCCCATGGACTGCAGCCTACCAGGCTCCTCTGTCCATGGGATTTTCCAGGCAAAAGTACTGGAGTGGGGTGCCATTGCCTTCTCCGCTGGATGGCCTAACAATCACCAATTCCAGACCAGGTAAGCATTAGGATGGAAGTCCTGGATGGGGACAAGTTGCTTCCCAAGAGGCAGGGATTAGGAAAGGAGAAGAGTCAAACTTAAAGTTAACAGAACAGAACTTCTCGCCTCACTGTTTTTTGGTTTGTATTCCTGCTTCAGTCTTCAGGCCTGAGTCCTGTGAAAGTTCTAACTCCAACCTCAGCATTTTCCAGCTATGGTTCAGATATGTTCTGACTTTCCTGCTGACAAGAATCCTCCATCAGCCCCCACCAGAAGCCCCCAGCATCCTGGGTCCTCTTTCTTCAAGACATAGTGGATTTGTTTTCCATTTGGAAGCTGTGCTTGCTCTTGACCGACACAGATCTCCATCTTTACAACACTTCGAGTTCTCTAATGCTTTCAAAAGATGATTATTTTAGAGAAAATTCTTAGTTATCAGACTGGTGTATTCACTTAACTCATATCATGGGTGGCTTTTCAGTGAAACAGAGTGAATAGCATTTTGATAGCCTACTTGTCAAAAGAGGGAAACATATGAGCCATCGCACATGAGATTATATCCCACAGTGGTTAAGAGTATGAAGTGTGGCATGAAGACAATCTGCATTTGAGCCTTAGGTTTACCACTTACTAGTTATGAGTTTTAGTGATGTACCCTCTTTATGCTTCAGATACTACCATCATCCACCTACAATTACTGTTAGGAAAATGTAGTTTTAAAAATGTCTATAAAATATTTAATGTACTGTCTGACTATAGTACATGCTACCTGTATGTATGTACAACTGTCTGTATGTCAGAAGTTCGTGTCACAAGTGGTGGTATTTATAGTCAGGAAGCTTCCTCGACTGGATTCAGCAGGACTCTCAGCATATAAATGTCCCCTCTAGTTGGGCAAGAAGCACCAATGCTGCAATTCACCCTCTCTGCTATGGTAGATTAAAAATGGCAACAAATTCTTGGCTACTCCTGACACTGTGAGATGAGTTTAATTGTCTTCCTCAGAAAAAATTACTTGGCCTTACTGACTTGCTGGACAAACAGAGGGACATAGAAGCAATGTTCTTGGACTTCCAAGGCTACACCAAAGCCTTAGAGTTTCCACCCTGGACCATTCTATGGAACTCCTGTTGCTAAGCTGTGAGAGCCCATGCAACCCACATTAAGAGGAACCAAAACACTCAGTTGACAGCCCTGGCTGAATTCAGATCCAGAGATCAGAACCAATTTATCAGGCTTGTGAGTGAGCCATCTGAAGGGGCTCAGTCCTACAGCTTAGGTCAAGCAGCCCCAATTGAAGCTACACAGAATAGAGACAAACTTTCCAGTTAAGCCCTACCAAAACTGTAGATCTGTGTAAGCAAAATACATGACTATTATTTTAAGCTACTAAGTTTTGGGGTGGTCTGTGACACAGCAGTAGGTAACTGGAATGTTTGTCAGAGCAGTCTAGTCAGCAACAACATCAGAGTTCTGTTTATCAGTACCTAATTTATTTTGGTACAGTGCTATGATACAGCAGTGGCTGATGAAGGCATCACTGTTGATTCCATGAATTTGACTGTTCAATAGCCACTAGGCTGGACGTTCCTGCAACTCTGCTCAATCCTCTTTATAAGTCTCATTAGAGACTAAAGATCTGTCCAAAATGGTACAGGGGGTTACACCCACTGTTCTGCCACCCTTCCTCAAAAACACACATGGTGAAGGTTCTGATGATGATCAGTGTGGCCTCCAAAACTGGGCCTACATTATTGGCTATTAAAATTGTTCTAATGCTATTCTTCATGGTAATCATAAACAATATATAATAATCGATATTCTCAAAATGATACTCTGTTTCACACAATGAATTTTAAGTATGGAGAAATTTGGTTTAAATTAATATATATATGTGTGTATATATATATATGTGTATATATATATATATATATATCAGATTTTAAAATGGCATCCTTTGTCTGTTTTTCTCTGTGATCTATATGAAATACTTAATCTTGAACTTTTTTTTTCAAATTATATATATATGCCATGGAGTGATATGTATAATTTAGTTCAATTAGAAATTTATACTGTAAATAAAACAGGTTTCAAAAGTCATCTTAGACTATTGAAGGTATCATTGCAACTAAAAATAATAATTAAAAATTAAAGAAAATAATTAGCATGACTTTTAGTTTTTAAAATCAGACAGATGTTTTACTAATAGTTATAAAAACTGGAATACTACTTGCCCTTAGACCCAAACAAATGTGTCTTTTTCACTAATTTCAGTGTGATGGGTAATTTTCAAAGAAAATCAGATATTTTTCAATGTATAAAGCAAGATCCAAAAAACCAATTTCGACTACTTATGTATACAATTGCACATATAAAACACATGTTGTCCTTGTTGTTCAGTCACTCAGTCATATCCATGCAACCACATGGACTGCAGTACTCCAGGCCTCCCTATCCTTCACCATTGTCTGGAACCTACTCAAACTCATGTCCATTGGGTCGGTAATGCCCGCTTTGTCACCCCCTTCTCCTCCTGCCTTCAATCTACCCCAGCATCAGGGACTTTTCTAATGAGTCAGCTCTTCGTATCAGGTGGCCACAGTACTGGAGTTTGAGCTTCAGCATCAGTCCTTCCAATGAATATTCAGGACTGATTTCCTTTAGGATTGACCAGTTAGATCTCCTTGCAGTCCAAGGGACTCTCAAGAGTCTTCTCCAACACCACAGTTCAAAAGCATCAATTCTTTGGTGCTCAGCTTTCTTTATGGTCCAACTTTCACATCTATACACGACTGGAAAAATCATAGCTTTGACTATATAGACCTTTGTCAGCAAAGTAATAAATCTGCTGTCTAGGTTTGTCCTAGCTTTTCTTCTGCAAGGAGCAAGCATCTTAATTTCATGGCTGCAGTCACCATCTGTAGTGATTCTGGAGCCTAAGAAAATTAAGTCTGTCACTGTTCCCATTATTTTCCCATCTATTTGCCATGAAGTAATGGGACTGGGAGGAGAAGGGGACGACAGAGGATGAGATGGCTGGATGGCATCACCAACTCGATGGACAGGAGTTTGGGTGAACTCTGGGAATTGGTGATGGACAGGGAGGCCTTGCGTGCTGCCATTCATGAGGTTGCAAAGAGTTGGACACGACTGAGCGACTGAACTGAAATGAATGGGACCAGATGCCATGATCTTCATTTTTCGAATGTTGACTTTTAAGCCAGTTTTTTCACTCTCCTCTTTCATCTTCATCAAGAGGCTCTTTAGTTCCTCTTCACTTTTTGCCATAAGGGTGGTGTCATCTGCCTAACTGAAGTTATTGATATTTCTCCCGGCAATCTTGATTCCAGCTTGTGCTTCATCCAGCCTGCATTTTGCATGATGTACACTGCATATAAGTTATATAAGCAGCGTGACAATATACTGTCTCGACATATTCCTCTCAATTTTGAACCAGTCTGTTGTTCCATGACTAGTTCTAACTGTTGCTTCTTGGCCTACACACAGGTTTCTCAGGAGGCAGGTGAGGTGGTCTGGCATTCCCATCTCTTCAAGAATTTTCCACAGTTTGTGTGATCCACACAGCCAAAGGCTTTAGCATAGTCAGTGAAGCAGCAAATGTGAAAGTGAAAGTCTGACTCTTTGTGACCTCATGGACTGTAGCCTGCCAAGCTCCTCTGTTCATGAAATTCTCCACGCAAGAATACTGGTATGGACAGTCAGTCATTCCCTTCTCCAGGGGATCTTCCCAACCCAGGGATCAAACCCAGGTCTCCCTCATTGCAGGTGGATTCTTTACCATCTGAGCCAGCAGGGAAGCTCAAGTATTCTGGAGTAGGTAGCCTATCCCTTCTCCTGAGGATCTTCCAAACTCAGGTATCTAACTGGGCTCTCCTACATTGCAGACAGATTCTTTACCAGCTGTGCTACCAGGGAAGCCCCAGTGAAACAGTAGATGTTTTTTCCTATATTCTCTTGTTTTTTCTATGATCCAATGGATGGTGGCAATTTGATCTCTGGTTCCTCTGCCTTTTGTAAATCCAGCTTGAACATCTCGAAGTTCTTAGTTCACATACTGTTGAAGTCTAGTTTAGAGAATGTTGGGCCTTACTTTGATAGCATGTGGAATTGTTCAAAAGACTATTGCAATTGTGCAATAGTCTGAACATTCTTTGGCATAGCCCTTCTTTTGGATTGGAATGAAAACTGACCTTTTCCAGTCCTGAGGTCACTGCTGAGTTTTCCAAATTTGCTGGCATATTGGGTGCAGCACTTTAACAGCAACATCTTTTAGGATTTGAAATAGTTCACCTGGAATTTCAACACCTCCACTAGTTTTGTTCATAGTGTTGTCTCCTAAGGCCCACTTGACCTCTCATTCTAAGATATCTGTCTCTAGGTGAGTGATGACACCACTGTGGCTGTTTGGGTCATGAAGATCTTTTCTGTATAGTTCTGTGTATTCTTGCCACCTCTTCTTAACATCTTCTGCTTCTGTTAGGTTCATGCCTTTTCTGTCCTTTATTGTGCCTATCTTTGCATGAAATGTTTTCTTGGTATCTCTAATTTTCTTGAAATGATCTCTAGTCTTTCCCATTCTATTGTTTTTCTCTTTTTCTGTGCATTCTTCACTTAGGATGGCTTTCTTATCTCTGCTTGCTATTCTTTGGAACTCTCCATTCAAATGGGCATATCTTTCCTTTCCTCCTTTGCCTTTTGCTTCTCTTCTTTTCTCAGTTATTTGTAAGACCTCCTCAGACAACCATTTTACCTTTTTTTCATTTCTTTTTCTTGGGGATGGTTTTGATAACTGCTTCCTGTACAGTGTTACAAACCTCCATCCATGGTTCTCCAGGTATGTATTCATATAATTGCCAAGCATAGTACAGTGCTTGTTTAGCTACCTTACATAGATACTCTTATCTTCACTAGAAGGGGATGATGTGCTACAGTTTTAGAAGAGAAATGCTAGCCTGAGAGCCATGGGATTATATTATTACTAATACATTAATTGCATTAATTGACACAATTATAAAGTAGTGTTAGCACATCAGTGAGGATCAAAGAATAGTAGAGAGGTATGTCTGCTGTAGGGATGGAAGCTTGTGCACTCAGAACTCAACAAAAATGGCTTTCAGGGATGTAAAGATCTACTAAGTTGCAGAGATGTAACGTGGTATCTATTCTAAAGCATTAATTTTAAGATTCATTTTGTTTTATTGTTCATAGCTCTATTATTCAGAGTGGAATATTTAGTAACCAATTAATTCTTACACTGACAAATCCTAATATACTCCTGGAAGCAAGGGCATCAGATTGGAGGAGCCCTGCCTATGATTCCTCCATGGCAGGATAATCCCCAGATGATGATGTATAAAATAGCTGGGAGGTTTCAAAGTCTCAGACCGGTGTCCTGAAGGCCAAATGCAGTCAGTCAAAGTGTTTTCCTTGATAATGACAGTACACAGGATATTTTAAAACAATTGAATTTGTATACCTTTAGAAGTGGCCTGTAATCTCCAGTTTTGTCTTCCTCCATCACTTCCTAAGTTATTAACAAAAGTTCTTTTTATTCATTGGTGGGCTTTGCTTGGCTCCCAAAGGCATATGAGTTTAAAACTCCTGAGCTATACTTGTTGTTCCTATTATCTATAAGTATTTGTTTGATATGATGTAGAACATATACACACAAGCACACAAATATATTGTAAGTTAGTCTGTGCACAAAGCACATGCTCTACATATTCGAAGAGAGGGAAAAAAATCAAAATAGTTAAGTGGAATTTGTCTCCCTATTCTAATAACGGACCTGGTCATTTGAATTCCTTAATATCCAATCTTAACAAAATGCTAATAATGCTTTAAAAGCAGTAGTATAATACCCTGAATCAACTAAACTCTAATTTTACTAAAAAAAAAAAATCTAATAGGAATGAGAGGTAATAATATGTATAGCACATCTTATAAATGGCATCCAAGACAAAACAAAATTACAATTATCTTCATTTCATGACGCAATAATTGTTGCCAGGAAAAGAAAATAAGGATGTGACAGCTTAAAAGTCTATCAACTGAAAATGTGTAATGATTGCTGCTGAGAAATTGCATAACACATATTCCATTCACCTTCCCAAACAAACAACAGACTGAGCTTCAGATGTGTTGCCAGACTATTAGAGAATTATTCTTTGTTTTTATTTATTTAAATCCAGTGGAGTTCAGTGGCAAACATTCATCTTCTCTTTCTGTATATCAGTGCAGCTTTTTAGTTAACAAAATTAAAAAGGAAGAGAAAACACATTCATATTTGTTAGGTTTAGGTGAACTAACTATGCATTGTAAAGTAAAAACAGAGGCAAAATGTGCCTTTTTAGTACATTAATTATGATCTATTATTTCCTTTATGTTTAGAACACACGAGGGAAAAATAACATTTGTACCCATAGGTATACTAATGAGATTAGACATGAAGCTTTTGAAATAAACCTCAAACAGCTATTACCAAGCCTTATTACTGTTTAGTAGCTTCGATCACACAGTCATTTAGTCACAAATCTGTGGCTATAGACCAAATCCATACAGACTTTTAAAAGGACATAAACACCTCAAGGGACAAAAAAAAAAAAAAAAGATATCTGCAAAACCTTCCTTGAGTGAGAGTTCAACTACTTCCCGTGGCAGTTTGCACACGTTTTCCAGCATGAATTTCACTTATTTAAACAGGTGAAAGTAATTAGATTTTTAAATGATTGTATTGTCAGTCGGTCTGCACTCTGACAGAAGAATTCATACTGACTGTAAAAACCCTAAAACTCATAAAAATAGGAATTTGGGGAAAAATGATTAGTAGCACATTTCTAAATTCACACACACACACAGAGGGAGAGAGAGAAAGAGAGAGAAATTAAATATATTCATTTTGTGTGTGTTATATCAAATAACCATGGAATACAAATACAGAACTTATTTTTTTTGGAAATAAGGTATGAGAAATACCAATCACTTTCTATAGGGACAGTCTAATACTACATTAAAAAAAGGAAATGTACACAAATAGTTGCTATCAACTGTACTGTGCTACAGCCTATTGTAAAAATTAGATTGAAACAACTTAAAATCTCAGTAAATGGCTATTGTCAGATCAGGTCTGACAATAGCCTTTTAGAGATCTAAAGAGATTAATATCCTCTAAACACAGAAGTCATATCAATGTAAAAAATAATACAATGAAAACTGCAGAGCTTTAATTTCTGAAAAGCCCAGCTAATTATATACTCCATGGCTTTCAGACTTCCTTACCAATAGTGGTACTCAGTGAATATATAAATGTGGTATAGACCACATATAAATGTGGTATAAAAGTCTGTATGATTTGGTCACTCAGTGATACTCAGTGAAATATAAATAATGAAATTTCTATTTCACATTTTGTATTAGAATCAAAACTTGAGTCATTTTGAGCCTAACAGAAATTCACTGTGTATATTCTATAATCTACTTTTCCTAAAACTAAGGTTTTGATATATGATTAATTAGGCTGAAATAATAAAATAGGTTTTGGCTGTATTTAATTAAACTTGTCATTTTTAAAAAAGAATGGATCCAATTATACTAAGATAGCCTCTTATGAAACGTCTGAGATGACCAAATGAAATATACAATGTTTTTAAAGGAAAAGTTAGATTTGGTTTGTTAAACTGTAGTTTTTAAACACATGTAATGCTGTTTTGTATGACAGCCTGCAGAAAGAAAAAAAAAAAAATAGAAGTGGATCCTAGCTATGTTCATATTAATTACATGATACAGCATGATTAGATGAGAGTAATTAGTGTATGCTGAAGTAAACTGAGTTTGAAAGCTTACTCAACATTATTAAGCACCCTTTTTGAAAGTAGTAAATAGCTTAATTTAATTTGTGCCAGTTAAAGCACACAGACTTCCAAAAACCAAGATAGTACTGAATTTACTCTTTTACCCAAATCATATTAATAAATGCAGAGTAAGAGATGTCCGAATGATAGTAGCCAAAGATTATGTGCTTATTTAACTTTTTTTCACCATTAATATTCATCACAGACTGACTTAGTCTTATCAAAATCATCAATGCTTGTGTGATTTTTGCCTATGGTCTTAAAAAACTAAACAAGACTGTTGCAAAACCCAAATGTCCTAAAAAGCTACTCAATTTTATACGTAAGAGATTATGTGAAAACAAAATGTGAGCTATCTGTAAAATACAGCTAAAAAATTTAATCCAAAAGAATTAAAGCAGGGAGGTATTTTACCTATTAAATAAAAGTGAGATTTTCTGTAAGTAAGACTAATGACAAACTATATATCTACAGTTCAACTGAATATAAACAACCATGTGTTGTCCATTAGGGAGACATTCACTCAGGGTTATTTTCCTAGCTATGGTGATGAATTTGCACCAATCCATCTACACAGTCTCACCCAGTTCTCCTTGTCACCAACTGCACACATTTGCCAGCCAGCTGGCTGGGGTGAGGGGCATATCCTATGCCACATAACAAAGAGAAGTTTGCTGGCCTGCACCAGGATGAAGCCCATGACCTCTCCTTCATTAACAATATGGACAGCCACATGAGCTAACTGGTCACTGATTAAAATAAATGCATACCTTGCAGACCAGAAACACTAGCACCAAACTTCAATGCACTGATATAAGAAACATTTATTTTTGCATTCTCAAATAAAATTTCTTATTTCTGTTATAAGAACAAATTTCATGAAACTAAATGCTACAGTCATTACAACAAAATCACTATAAAATTGAAAGGGAAAATAAGCACCAAAAAGACATTAAGTACTTAAGGCTAACTCAACCAAGGTTAATTCCACTGGTTAAAAGTTAACTTTAAATCAAAATGTCTCTTAAGAGGAAGGATCTAAATTAAATAAACTTCTAACAAAATACTCTTAATGAAAATGATCAAAGACATACAAGTAAGTATCCCTTATAAGTCGGAATAATAAATCTACCCCTTAACAATCACAAGTTTATGTCTTTCTCTTATTGTTGCTTTAAATTTTACTTTTGAAACACATGGGCTTCTCTGATAGTTCAGTTGGTAAAGAATCTGCCTGCAATGCAGGAGACCCCAATTCCATTCCTGGGTTGGGAAGATCCCCTGGAGAAGGGATAGGTTACCCACTCCAGTATTCTTTGTCTTCCCTGGTGGCTCAGATAGTAAAGAATTCACCTGCAATGCGGGAGATCTGGATTGGGAAGATCCCCTGGAGAAGGGATCTGGCCTGGAAAATTCCACGGATTGTATAATCCATGGGGTCACAAAGAGTTGGACACAACTGAGCAACTTTCACTTTCACTTTGAAATATATATATACACATACATACACATCAACAACAGGGGAAGGGACATGAAAGAAAGCAATTTCTAACCTAGAGGATATATCCTCTAGGATATTATGATAATAGTATAAGCATTATTAACATATAACCTTAAAAAAGATCAAGTAAGAATAAAATATGTAACATGGAAAAACTGAACAGTCATAATTTAGTCAACTCATGCTATTTCCTTATTAACACTAGAAATAATTTATTTAGTTGGCATCTCCTCTTAGATATACATCTTTGTGTTTGTCTTCTTTCATTTCTAGTCACATCCTTTTGAAAGGTGAGCATAGAAAAGGATATAACAGGGTCTATTTACTTTGTTTAAACATTATAATTTTAATGCATTTACATTTAAGGCACTCACATTATGTCACTGACTCATCTTTCCCCTCATAAGGTTAAAAATAAGCATGTCTACTATTTCATAACCCTATACCTAGTTCTCCCCACTCAATCCATTTATTCATAAACCTGTGTTTCCTTAACAACTATATGCACTTATAGCAAGGTTTATATCTAATCACAATTATTTCTTAAAATGTCTTCTCTTCTGTACTTCTAAATGCACATGCTAGCTCAGTCATGTCCAGTTCCTTGTGACAGCATGGACTGTAGCCCTCCAGGTTCCTCTGGCCATGGGACTCTCCAGGCAACAATACTGGAGTGGGTTGCTATTTCCTCCTCCAAGGGATTTTTTCCAACCCAAGGACTGAACCGGTGTCTCCTGCATCGGTAAGTGGACTCTTTACCACTGAGACACCTGGGAATCCCACTTCTAAAACAGAGACATGTCTTAATTCAGTTTTGCCTTTTTACCAATAAGCTAAGTGCTTTACATGGCCTTCTCTCGTAGCTCAGTTGGTAAAGAATCAGCCTGCAATGCAGGAGACCTGGGTTCAATTCCTAGGTTGGGAAGATCCCCTGGAGAAGGAAATGGCAATCCACTCCAGTATTCTTGCCTGGAGAATCCCATGGACAGAGGAACATGGTAGGCTACAGTCCATAGGGTCTCAAGAGTTGGACACGACTTGGCAACTAAACCACTACCACCACCAAGTGCTTTACGTATAAAAGAAGATGCTTAATAAGTGAACACTGGATAGGGAAAAAAAAAAAAAGGTGAATGAATTTCTATTAAATTTTACTTTGTTTTGGCCTATGACCCTCTTCATATCTTCCTGAATAAGGATTATTTTAACCCTGCCATCCAACCTTACATTGTCCTTAAATTTGATAGTCAGGTCTTCTATACTTTACTCAGAAGTCAGTGACAAATGTTGAAAACGATAGGGTCTCTAGCATGTCAATCATGGACCTTGCTTTTAGCTGTCATCCATCAATTAACAAGTAATCCTTGAATGTGATCATCCAGGCAGCTACACTCCATTTAATTCTATAGCATATTTTTCTCTAACTGTTCACACAAATATTTTCACTTTGTCAAAAGATCTGCTATAATCAGGATTGATTATATTCACAGCTTTCACTAAGTATTCTACCAAAAAAGAAAACAAGTTTGATTTTAAATAGCATACTATTAGTGAAAAACACATGGTTTCTAGTAATACGAGCAATTTTAAAGGTTCACACACCTTCGACTTATTTAACAAAATCACTGGACCAATATGGACAATTCTACGAATATCCAGCTTCTCTACTTTAAAAAATTTGTCCCTTGAGCTCACTCTAATCATGTAAACTCTCCCTGTTTTTGATATCTCAAGTATTATCCATTTTAGTTTTGTGATAAGCATGAGCTGTTTCAGTACTTGCATTCTACATGACCCTAGACACTAAAGTAGCTAAGTATTCTCTCTCACTTAAGAGTTCCTCTGTAATCTGTTTTTTCTATTCTTTGCATATTGCTCTCCTTAAAAGAAAAGAAGCAAAATAGGACTTGAGCTCTACTCTCTTACCATAATCTTTTAACATCTCACCATTTATTTTAAGCAATAAATTTTATGCATTGTTCTTTCAGTGTGAACAGTGCTCCAAAAAGATCTAACAATTTTAATTTCCTTGCCATTTTTGTAAGCCTTACATCAATCTCAAGTTTATCTTCTCTGATATTTTCTCATGGTTATGACCTAATTTTCTATTAAACATTTACTCTAAGTTCACAGATTTTTTTCTGTTTGTCTTTTTTTTTAAATTTATACTCTGTTCATCCCACCCCACAGGTCATCATAGTTTTATCGTATCAATATTGTTAGAATTTTAAGGTTCCCTTTTAGGATTTTTAGCTATGGAATCACTTAAATCTTTAGGTATTCTAACTAAAAAACTAATAAATGACTTATAAGTATTATTGCATTACATGGCCCCTTCTGGGTTACCTTTCAATCTTCATCAAGAGCTAGCAATCCAGTCTTAGAAAAAAAGCATTCCATAAGCAACTTAGATGATTTTTTTGAGTGGGCTTTTACTTTTTAATCATACTTTGTAAACATTTTTAATAATATTTAAGATATTTTGAATTAACGATAATGTCAAATATAATAAGAAAAGATCCTTAGATGTCATGAAATGTTAAATTTGCTGAATTGTGTGAATGCACACTGACTGTTATTTTAAAAATTGTAAACAAAATGTTTATGAAAAAAACAAATCATTTTCAACTCTCTTGCTCTTAAAAGTTGTTTTTTTATGCCCACTGAAATAATTATTTTATAATTTGAGCACTCTTAGGTATAGAAATATTACTATTATTATTGGCTGAATAATTTATATTTGAAGTCTACTTTCCCTAAGGCACACAATCTGCTTTTAAACATAACCAGGATTTTTTTCCTTTCCTTCCTTTCCTTCAAACTTTATTTTAATATGGGAACTATCTCAAACATTCTTTTTCCTTTTATAGTGTCAACCATCCTTCTATACTCGTTAGAAAGAATTTAGTCCATTGAGGCATTTTCCTATATGTTTTTCTCTATGTTCTTACAAGGACCTGAAATCAATTCTTAATTATCCTAGGCAAATTGTGCTTTCAACTTCATATTGACATTTAACACCAAATATAATTTGTTATATAGTTTGATCATGATTTGAATACTGTTCCTAATGTTTATTCATATTTCCCTAACATTTCTCTGATGGGAGATCCTAAGCATTGCTCTGTCCACAGGAAGAGAAAAGCCTCTGAAGAGAGAGGAAGGAGGGGCAACTCTATTTCAGCTGACAATGATGCTGCCCTTCTCCAACAAGGTGTGCCTGATATTAAAAGACTAAGCAAATTCAAAAATTACCAGCACCTACTAATAAAGCTAGAGTAGATTTTCACTGCTCAGTTTTAAGAGCACAGAGAATATGGAATCCTTTGTGCACAGAACACCAACTATTACCCAAAGCCAAATTAAAATGACTTTTGAATGGTTTGCAAATTACACAAAATTACACATTATTCTGCTTGTCACTACTAGCTTGGAAAATTAAGAGATGATTATATTCTTTATATCTTAAACTATACAGTAAATATTGTGGTAACTTCCCAATATCAATTTTCATTTTCCTGATAACTGATATTTTGGCCTAAATATTGTACTACTTAGAACTTTTTTGGTTATGAGCATTAGAAAACCTAATTTATGGTTTAAGGAAGAAGGAATTTTATTTTCATATAATAGGAAATTCAGAAGTAGTTGGGTGAGTTTGATTTAGTGACTCAATAAGTCACTAAGGCTTTATAGCATTGGATGTATCCTATTGACAGTTTTCCTCACAATCAAAAGATGGCTGCTAGGAGAAATCAAGGCAACATGCTTCTTTTTTTTCTTTTTTTTTCATTGAAAGGGGTAGAAAGGAAGGAGAAAGGGTGAGAAGGTAGGAGTGAAATAGATGAAAGTGGGGAGGGAGGCACATTTCTTTTCACTTTCTCTTAAAAGAAAGAGTATTCCTAGTTGCCTCCAGCCAACCTCTCCTCATTTATCACTGACAAATCTGGGACAAATGACAATTTCTTAACCAGCTATAAGCAAGAAGAATGAAACTACCCTTAAATGTTAATTATTCAAACTGCACTGCTGCTACTCAGAATATCTGGTGGAATAAATATTGAAAAACAAATATGTTCAGGGTAGATATCATAGATATAGACCTTATAGAATCAATGTATTTGGGAACTAATTCCTATGGGTGCCATATGACCTAGTTCTGTTCACTGACACTGGAGAAGCCATTTATTGGAGACCTCCAAGACAAAAGCTCTGTAATTTCTGAAAAAGCTATAGAAACTGTTAGGGGAAGCACACTGACTGAACCGCCCACCCTGGCCAGGCACCATAGTAACCATTTGCATGAGTTGTTTTATGACAGCAGGTCCTGGTAAGGAACACGGAACTAACAAGCCACCATCAACCTAAAGAGTTCAGGAAAGGTCAAAAGGAGACACCACATGTCTGACCACCTCCCAGAATCCTTCTCTCTGGCATACATCTTGGCTGAACAAGGCCTGCACCACCAGGAAGGACTCTGACTCACAATGATTGGCTAAAGACAACCAGAAACTAATCCCATCACCATCACTGCAAGCCATGTGGCAGAGCTGTTCTCCTGGGTTCCCTTACTCTACTGCTCTCCACCCGGGTGCCCTTTACCAATAAAATCTCTTGCTTTATCAGCACATGTGTCTCCTCGGACAATTCATTTCTGAATATTAGACAAGAGCCCAGTTTCAGGCCATCACTCTTTATTTCTCTTCTAAGATGTGGCTAGAGAATTGTATAGTCCTTTGAGTGAAGAGAAAGTGGATATGGTAGACAAAGGAGACAGAAGCTTAATGATACCACTGAACTAATAAAGCAAACCAATCAACACTCAAACTAATTTTTAATTTCCAGTTAGTTAAAACAATCAACCCCCATTTCTATTTTTTAGCCATTTGAAGTGGATTTCCTAAATCGCTGAAGTTTATCCCCAGGTGATAGTAGTAGTAGTGAAAGTCACTCAGTCGTGTCGACTCTTGCAACCCCATGGACTGTAGCCCATTAGGTTCCTCTGTCCATGGGATTCTCCAGGCAAGAATACTGGAGTGGATTGCCATGATAGCAGTCTGCAAGTATTTAATGTAGGAGCAGTATGTTTTCAAGACAAGATGCTACTTTGAACAACTTAAGCACCACAAATATATGCAATCACATGTATTATGATGATAAATTCCAGCATATGAGACTCCAGCCTTACAGTCTTACAAAGGTTTTCAAATAACCAAGAAGAAACCTAAAAGTTAGTCAAGTTATTAGAAAAAAGGCAATAATCTAAATAGTACATTTGTACTTCTAAGAAATTCTGTTCGCTAAGACTGGAGGCTTCTTAATTCTGATTCTTCTCTTATCCACAACTGGTTGAAATATGTTCTTCAGGGGCAAAAATTAACCTCTCCTCATATCATACAGATAGATATCAGAGGCCTTAAGCTGAGGAAAATGTCTGAGTGAACACTATGGACTGGCCCCATTTTCCTTTGTTTCTACATGGGTAATCTTTCATTTAATCATGAATATAATTTAACAAATCTATGTCTATATTATGTCAACAAGTATCCTGTTATTATTTTCAATCACAACTGTCATTATTCAGTTTTGACAAAAATATTAGAAGGATGCATCTGTTTTATTAGTTGCATTGATAAAAATATTTCTCTATTACTCTCACTGACACTATTTAAGAAATCTGCAGTAACATGTGGTGCTCACAAAGCCTTCCTTGATTTTGAACCCAAGCTTTAAAGCTTGCCAATATTTACACATATGATGCTTGCATTAATAGCAACCGGCAATCATACCTTGCTTTCTAACTGAGTAGGTGTTATTTCCTGGAAATATGTCTTAGAGGTGCTATTTCCTGGAGTCCTCATTTAATTTCTCAATTGTACATTTTCAAGTTTAGCCACACAGAGGCCACTTTCTTGCCTCACCATCTGGCCTAACCCTGAATTAACAGAATATCTTTTATGTCATGTAGTTTATAACAAGATGATTAGTCATTTCATAAAATTATTTCCCAGATTAATCACTCAGTAAACCTATGTAGCACACAAAATTGACAGTATGCAAATACGTGGTAAGATTAAAATCAGTTACTTAACTGGAACTGGAAGCTACTTCAAGTGCTAGAAGATATATTTTATTGATTTATTTACAGATTAATTTATTTACTGCTATGAGAGAGTAAGGCTACTTTTTATGCTTTGGGGTTTCTTAAAGGGGGAAAGCCATTTAGTCCTATAAAAATCAATGGAGGCTCTTGACTAGGTAATGATTGTGATAAAGATAACAATGGGATTAACTGATTAAAAATGATAGCAAGAAATAATGTCAGAAATTCATCAATTGAGGACAGAAGTATTTTAACAGAGTTAAATATCACTTGAAGATTTGGGTACCTGAAGGACCAAGATATAAAACAATTATCCATATCAAATATTAGTGGCTAAGTGAGAGAAGCAGAGAGTCCAGGAGACTAGGAGAACAGATCTTTAAAGGGCATTTTTTTCAGGGTACAGAGGTACAGTTATCACAGGTGTAAGAAATAATGCTATTCACCACTTGCCCCAACTAGATTTGGCCATCACTTTCAACAGGCTACAGCATTTGCTCCATACAGATACACAAAGTTTAGTTTGTTTCCCAGATGATGCACATGATCAAAGGTTAGTGATTTTTTTTTAATGATATAAATGACTGGCTACAAATAATCAGCTCTGTGGCGTGTTTCAGTTCACCAAAAGTCCTAATGCAGTCTTCATTACATTCCAAAAGAATCTCATCTGAGCCATAGAAAAACAGGAAAAGTCTTCAGAGAAATAACTCTGACCTAAGTGTATTATTAAAAATATGAATTCTTTATTTCCGCTCCTGCAGAACAAAGGTAAACACCACACATATGGTTACTGGATATTCTGGTACCTTTATAGAACAGGCCCTAAGCCTAAAAGCCCAAAGTAGCTCAGCCTCCCCATGGGATAGGTAAATCAAAGTGAGAGTTAAGTTTGATCTCATTCCAGACTTGAACCACCTATGGTGGCCAAACTAGCCTGGTACTTGTGGACTCCACAGAGGGGCCCACACAGGTCAGGCTAAATGCTCAGTTCCCCAGTAGTTTGGCTTGTTTCTGAAAGAGTGCCTATTATTTTTATTTCCCTAAATCCTAGAAGGGGAGGGAGCACTGCTTTTGAGGACAAAAAAGTATTTTTTCACCAGTGTAATACTCAAAAACATAGAGAACAAAAGTTAGAAGGTTACTTACAGATACATCATGTCTTATAAAATAATTATAGATGGGTGACTTATTCATTTTCCTAAAGAATACAATTCAGAATTTCAAAGAGTGATAGGGAAAGCAATAATCATGTTCATTTATTTACATATATGAAAATAATTGTAACTTCCATTAAATAAAAAATATAAAAACTATGATTATACATAGTCTCTCCTCAACATATGCTTTTTCAAATATCCCATGTTAAAAAAAATAACTATGAGATATCATTTGTATATTTTTCATGAATATGCAATCTCAAAACTTTTAATGGATTAAAAACAACTGAGCAGGTATTCAGGGAGATTTTTAACTCCTTTAAAAAACATATAATACAGAGGAGGAAAAAGAAGAAATGGAGCATTTAGAAACTTGGATTTGAAGAGAATAGAAGAGAATTGGGATATCACCCACAGGATCCAGGGAGACCATTGTTTTTAAGATGAGAGCAATTTAAGCTTATTTGTTCCCTTTGACAGTCTGAGAGGGGGGATGGGGAGAAAGCACAGTCTTGGTAGGTGCTGCTTCAGTGATACTGGCATTTTGCCAACCAGTATAGCAAAAGGATGAATGAGAACAGGGAGTCAATATGAAAAAAAGGATATGCAGTGGAAGTAGGAAGTAAAAGATTTGATTAGATATGGCAATGGTCAGAAAGTGAAATACTGGATTTTTGATTTGGAGAGTGAAATTGTTTCAGATAATGTCAAAGTTTAAAATGTGACAACAGGGGTGGGTTGTTAAAGTAGAGCAAAAATCAAGACTATGTGGACTAGTCAAGAGACAGTAAAGCTATTGTGTGAGAGAGGTCATATACATCAACTCAAAAATCATTCAGTGTAATACTGTAAATCAACTACAGTTCAATTTAAGAAAATAACAGTTTAAAAAAAAATCAAATATGATGATGAGATATGTTGTAGAGAGAAAACTCTACACTTTTGTGACTCTGTGAGATGTGGAATAGGGAGGAAGAGTTCTGTACCAAGTTATTCACTGAATGTGAGCAGTGACCACCAGATCAGCAGATGACACTGGAGAGGAAAGGTACAATGTGATACAGTCCAATGACCCAAGCCTTCAAGAAGGAGTTGGCTTCATAAAATGAGTAATCTCTTTAAAACAAAGTTTCAGAAGTAGCCCTGATCACTTGTGAGGTCTTACTAAAGAAAGTGCCCAAACTTTCCTACATCTTTTTAATATTACAATACAGGGAGGCCTGGCGTGTTGCAATTCATGGGGTCGCGAAGAGTCAGACACGACTGAGCGACTGAACTGAACTGAACTGACAGATAATTTGCAATGTTGTTATTAGTTTCAAGTAAACAGCAAAGTGATCACTGTGTGATCAAGAAAAAAAATAAAGCATGGGTATAATTTTATGAATATTTTCAACACAATTAAGTAAGCTGTACAGGATAACCTATATCAGCTCTCTAGACAAGGGCTGTATCTATCAACACAAGAGTCCTTATTGCTTTTCATAAATCCTTTCAAAAATGGACTGGATATTTGAGGATATACTTCATCAAAGAGAGAAATAAACCTATGAAAGATGCTCAATATAATTATTAAGAAACTGAAAATTAAAACTGCAGTGAGATACTATTACACACCTATTTAAATAACTTAAATTACATACAAATCATGCCAAGTTTTAGCAAGGGTTAGAGTAACTGAAATTCCCATCCAATGCTGGTAGGAATGTAAAACTGTACAACCAGCTTGGAAAACAGCTTAGCATTTTTTTTTAAAAAGTTAAATATGTATGTGATCCAGCCATTCCACTTCTAAGTATTACTGTTAGGGGAAGCACACTGATTGAAACCGTCCACCCTGGTACCCTGGCCAGGCACCATAGTAACCATTTGCATGAGATGTTTTATGACAGGAGATCCTGATAAGGAATACAGAACTAATAAGCCACCACCAACCAGAAGAGTTTGGGAAAGGTCTAAAGGAGACACCGCGTGTCCGTCCACTTCCCAGAATCCCTCTCACCAGCATCCATCTTGGCTGAGCAATGCGTGCACCACCAGGAAAGACTCTGAATTAGAATGATTAGCCAAAGACCACCTGGAAACTAATCCCATCACCATAAAACCCAAGACTGTGAGCAGAGGCAGAACAGTTCTCCTGGGCTCCCTTACCCTACTGCTCTCCACCCGGGTGCCCTTTCCCAATAAAATCTCTTGCTTTGTCAGCACATGTGTCTCCTCAGACAATTCATTTTCGACTGTTAGACAAGAGCCCAGTTTCGGGCCCTGGAAGGGGTCTGTCTTCCTGCAACATTACCTAAGAGAAATGAAAATCTCTGTCTACCTAAAGATTTGTACATGAATGGTAAATAGCAGCTTAATGCTTAACAGCCAAAATCTGTAAATAACCCAAGTGCCCATTAAGAAGTGAAATGATAAACTGCACAGTGTATGAAATGGAAGCTTACTCAACAATAGAAAGGAATGAACTACTGAAAAATACATGGATGCACCTCAAAATAATCTGGGAGAAAAACGGTAGACAAGAGCATACAAGATAGGATTCTGTTTATATTGTAAAGTAAAAATAGTAATAATAATAAATAAATGATAAATGGTTAAAAAAAAGAAATTAAAAAAAAAGACAAAGAAATGATGACAAAGAAAATCAGTGACAAAGAAAATTGGTGTCTGCCTGCAGAAAATGTAGAGGCAGGGACAGGTGAAAGGGAGGGAACACAAAAGGGATATAGGAAGAAATCTAGCGGTTGTCAGATGTGTTCGTTATCTTGATGGTGATGATGTTTGTTGTCTCATAAAGACTTCCCAAATTTGTATATTTAAATATATACTGTTTATGTCAGTCATCCTTCAAGAAAGCTGTTAAAAAGTGTGAAAAAATTTATTTTTACCTTCTTACTTGTCCCTGTCTCTGGAATTAGAGACAATTATATATTCAGGGACTCCTGAACAGTGGCTTGGACTCTCATGAGAGGGTTTTATCAAGGACCATGGCCAGTTTCATTCTGAATGGCATTAGTAGTACACTGTAAATGACATTAAATGAGGTATATACTGATTCATACAAGAAGAATGTTATGGGATTATATTAAAAAATAGCATCAGGAACTAGATGCTTAAAAACATAAATATAATACATAAATTTTGAGTGATAATGACTTTCTTTTATTCATTCAAGATATACTTACATGCAGATAATTTTCAGACAAGTATTATTTATTTCTTCATATGGGATATTACACAGATCCTTAGTGATATGATTTGATTACAGAACTTACACAGGACTGAGGAAACAGACTCTTGGAGGGCACAAACAAAACCTTGTGTGCACCAGGACTCAGGAGAAAGGAGCAGCAACCCCACAAGAGACTGACCCAGACTTGCCTGTGAGTGTCTAGGAGTCTCTGGCAGAGGCATGGGTCAGCAGTGGCCTGCTGCAGGGCTGGGGGCACTGAGTGCAACAGTGTGTGCACAGGACCTTTTGAAGGAGGTCACCATTATTTCATTAACTCCACCATAGTTTGGTCTCAGGTCAAACAACAGAGAGGGAACAGAGCCTGCCAATCAACAGAAAATTGGATTAAAGATATACTGAGCAGGGCCCCACCCATCAGAACAAGACCCAGTTTCCCCCACAGTCTCTCCCAAGAGGAAACTTCCATAAGCCTCTTATCCTTATCTCTCAAGGGCAGAAAGAATGAAAATCACAATCACAGAAAACTAATTAAACTGATCACATGGACCACAGCCTTGTCTAACTCAATGAAACTATAAGCCATGCCATGTAGGGCCACCCAAGACAGACGGGTCATGGTGGAGAGTTCTGACAAAACGTGGTCCACTGGAGAAGGGAATGGCAAACCATTTCAGTATTCTTGCCTTGAGAACCCCATGAACAGTATGAAACGGCAAAAAGATAGGACACTGAAAGATGAACTCCCCAGGTTGGTAGAAGCCCAATATCCTACTGGAGAAATGTGGAGAAAGACATACAGAAAGAATGAAGAGATGGAGCCAAAGTGAAAACAACACCCAGTTGAGGATGTGACTGGTGATTGAAGTAAAGGCTGATGCTGAAAGAGCAATTTGCATAGGAACCTGGAAAGTTAGGTCCATGAAAAAAGGTAAATAATCAGACATGGAACAACAGACTGGTTCCAAATTGGGAAAGGAGTACATCAAGGCTAAATATTGTCACCCTGCTTATTTAACTTCTATGCAGTGTACATCATGCAAAATTCTGGGCTGGATGAAGCACAAGCTGGAATCAAGATTGCAGGAGAAATATCAATAACCTCAGACATGCAGATGACACCACCCTTATGTCAGAAAGTGAAGATGAACTATAGAGCCTCTTGATGAAAGTGAAAGAGGAGAGTGAAAAAGTTAGCTTAAAACTCAACATTCAAGAAACTAAGATCATGGCATCCAGTTCCATCACTCCATGACAAATAGATCGAGAACAGTGGAAACAGTGACACACTTTATTTTCTTGGGCTCCAAAATCCCTGCAGATGGTGCCTGCAGCCATGAAATTAGAGATACTTGCTCCTTAGAAGAAAAGCTATGACCAACCTAGACACCATATTAAAAAGCAGAGACATATTCCTTTGCTGATAACACTCCATCTAGTCAAAGTTATGGTTTTTCCAGTAGTCATGTATGGATGTAAGAGTTGGACTATAAAGAAAGCTGAGTGACAAAGAATTGATGCTTTTGAACTGTGGTGTAGGAGAAGAGTCTTGAGAGTCCCTTGGACTGCAAGGAGATCCAAGCAGTTGATCCTGAATATTCATTGGAGGGACTGATACTGAAACTCCAATACTTTGGCCACCTGATGCAAAGAACTGACACTGGAAAAGACTCTGATGCTGGGAAAGCTTGAAGACAGGAGAAAGGGACAACAGAGGATGAGATGGTTGGATGGCATCACTGACTTGATGGACATGAGTTTCAGCAAGCTTTGGGAGTTGGTCATGGACATGGAAGCCTCGTGTACTGCAGTCCATGGGGTCACAAAGAGGCAGACACTACTGAGTGACTGAACTAGTGATATACTATTTTAGCCATTTTCTCTGTAAGTCAGGGATTCAGTTTCACAGAATTTCCCAAAGAGATATCCTACAAGTCAACTATGGTCATCCTTTGAAATCACTTTAATAAATGTGTAATTCATAATTATGCAATTATTTTATGATTCAGAAACATTAAAAGTGTAACAAATTGGATTAACCTAGTATTTTAGACACTAATTGACTTAATTAATAAATGCCATCCTTACTAGTATGCATCTTCATAAATTATTATTTCTTCTATTTTCATATTTAATTGACTATAAAACATGCTAAAATATGAGTGATGGTCTCAGGCAAAAATAACACTTCTTTTTGTAAAGTAAATGTAACAATCAAAGTATGTCTTAAGTAAAATTCCATTGTTCTTCAAATAGTAGAATCTTAGTTTTATGATATTTTAAATATCACACATTCAAAATACATTCTACCAAAAATGAAGATAAGGTAAAGGATAAATATGAAATTATTTGTTTTATAACATGGAAAGATAGCAAAGGAGTTAAGAATGTAGGCTATAGAAAGTTTCCTGCCCCACCCTTCACTGGCTGGTGACCTTGGGCTCTTTATTCAATGCCTCTAAGTCCCATTGTCCATATTGCCAGAATAGAAATGATAATTTCTATCTCATAATACTGCTAAGGCTTTATCCTTTGAATTTTACTACATAATCCTATACATTCCTACTATCCAAAAAAAAAAAGCAGCTTTCATGCTCTAGGAGAACTTTTACTGAAATGCCTTGGTTATTAAAAATCAGTTAACATTTGCTCCAAATCTCTCTGAATTACATCTGAGGTCTACAGTTGGTTGAAGGTGCTTTCAAGGAATATAGAAAAAAACTTATAAAGCCATAGAATTGTTGGGACAAGAGAAGTGTCTGAAATTATATTTATAATAATATTTCATTGTAAAATACATTATTCAGACAGGAACAAATGGGTCTCTCTGGAACTCTAAATCTACCCTGTATGATCTATATCAATGACTCTCTAGATACAGTTCACAACTATAATCTTAAAGTCTAACTGTGAAATGTATTTGGGTCCTTATAGTGCTAACCAATTCTGGCCCTAGCATGAGTACAGTCAGTTCATTAGACATTCAGGAAAAACTGAGGCAAGGTGTTAGGTACCTGTAAACTGATGCTTGGTTTGTTCCCTGACTTTGGGCTGGAGACTGCCCCAGGATAAGGTACTGTTGAATGTTGTGGCCCTTGCAAAATCATCCTTCTCTCTCTCAAAGGTAAAAATTCCAGTCTTCCTTGCTCCATATGCTTAAGAATACTTCATAGAATTTTAGAGCTGTAAGGAAATTCAGTCTGTTTTATTCTGATCTTCTCATTTTATAGATAAGAAAGCTGTGGCCAGAGTTGCACTCAATCCCATGTCTTTTGGATTCTAGCCAGTATTCTTTCCATAAGACCAAGCTTTACAAGAGAAACCAGAAACAGCTGATACCAAGCTGCAGAACAGACATGTGAGAAATTTCCAAATAAGTTTTGACTTACTAAAGCTCTTAGCAGAACACAGTGAAAGAGAGAGAGAACCAGAAGCATGAATTAAAAAAAAAAAAAAATATATATATATATATGTATGTATGTATATATATAAAAGGAGAAAGTTACATGGATAGAAAAATATAAGAAGGAAATGTATAAGGACATCAATTTTAATGATATGAAGAAGTATGCCTTAAACATCTGGGGAGAAAAATATGAACAAAGTAGCAGGGGGAAGCCTAAACGGAAAAAGAGAAGCATGGGAAAGAAATATAAATTAATCAATTAAGGTACAGGAAAGATAGTAAAGCATAAAGAAGAAAAAGACAAAGAATGGTGAGTTTAGATTAGTCAGTGATATAGAAAAAAATCATACTTCTGTAATCGGGACCTAATTTTTAAACTTTCACTTGCAGGTTTTGATTTATCAAAGGTGCAGAAGGTAGTTAGATAATTCTTAATAATTCTTGCTATGCAACTCTTGTATTAACTATCAGAAACCACATAACCATTTAATACAATGGTCATGTTTACAATCTTGTCCTATTAACCAAATATTTACATAAATAATAAAAATATTAATAATAAAGTGAAAAAGTAAAGGGTTTTTTATATAGTCAGATTATCCATAAATGTTAAGGTTTTTTAACAGATTCCTTCCTCCACTAATAACTTTAAAAAATTTTTGTTATGAAGTGTCTTTAAAGATATCTCATCAAATTTATCTCCAAATCCATTTTCTAATCGGCAGAATTTTTCTTAAATGTGCATCAACATAATACTTATTTTATATTAACCAAATAAGAATGGGGTGTCAAGAAAGTCCTGATTTTACTCTAACAGAGATTAATAATCTCTGACAAATTCCTTATCCTATGCCATTTAATTAACCTCAAAATCTCTTCTGTTAATTTATTTCCCCACAAATGATTGTGCTTTCATTCATCACAACAGCAATTAACAAAGTTTATTTTAATAACCTTATATATTTTCAATGTCCAAAATGTTCATATAAGTTTGTCAGGTTATTTTCCAAAAATAAATATCTGTTTCTTGGGGAAACTTTCTAAGTCTTTCTTTTGCTACAGTATCTTCTATCTGAAAGTCAAATGTCAATGGAATTGTTGCTGCAGTGTGAAACTGGTGAGGGTGATAGCATTAACTACCAGTTGATTAGAAATAAACTGGCATGGCAAAGTTATCAAGAGAGTTCAGTTCAGTCGCTCAGTTGTGTCCGACTCTTTGCGACCCCATGAATCGCAGCACACCAGGCCTCCCTGTCCATCACCAACTCCCGGAGTTCACTCAAACTCACGTCCATCGAGTCGGTGATGCCATCCAGCCATCTCATCCTCTGTCATCCCCTTCTCCTCCCGCCCCCAATCCCTCCCAGCATCAGAGTCTTTTCCAATGAGTCAACTCTTCGCACGATGTGGCCAAAGTACTGGAGTTTCAGCTTTAGCATCATTCCTTCCAAAGAATGCCCAGGACTGATCTCCTTTAGAATGGACTGGTTGGATCTCCTTGCTGGCCAAGGGACTCTCAAGAGTCTTCTCCAACATCACAGTTCAAAAGCATCAATTCTTTGGCCCTCAGCTTTCTTCACAGTCCAAGCCTCGCATCCATACATGACCACTGGAAAAACCATAGCCTTGACTATACGGACCTTTGTTAGCTAAGTAATGTCTCTGCTTTTCAATAAGCTATCAAGGTTGGTCATAACCTTTCTTCCAAGGAGTAAGCGTCTTTTAATTTCATGGCTGCAATCACCATCTGCAGTGATTTGCAAAGAATCAACATGACTATGTCCTACAGTTTTCTTACCATAAACAACATATATATACATATATATGTATATATTTTAATAAAATATTTAATCTTTATAGATTAAAATAAATGTATCATGGCATTAAAATATTTAATGTAAATGTGATATATATTAAAATATTTAATATATAAATATGTATCTCTGTGTATATATATAAATATTATTTATATATTCATGTATATATAATAGATTAGTTCTTCAAAGAAAACCTAGAAGACACATCCAGGAAAAAAAAGTACTCCATAATTTGGTTATATATAAATTGTTAATAGATCAGGGAGATCTTAATGTTATTTTCTATAATCAACACTTACGAACTATTATTACATGGTTTAAATTAATGTTATCAAGGCAAGATCATAGTTTTATTAGGACCCAGGCCATACATAAGTCTTTTCATTTGTTTTAAAATTAAGTTTATTCTATAATATTTATAAATTAACTGATTTAAAAGTACTCAAGATCAAACTAATTTATAAAACTAATACAAAATTTATAATTTGCAATTTCTAGGATTTTTACTTGGCTACAGTTGTTTAAAATTTCATAAAAGGAACACTGTGTAGCTATAAGTAAACTTAAAATCATTTAAAATTTTATTATAAACCTATGGATGGTCATTTTTTTTCTCTTTTTGATCAACCTCAAGTTGGTGTTTATAATAATAATATAAAACCCATAATTATGCAGCCAAATGTTAAAAAGGTACATTGGGATTCTAAGGCAAATACAACATAAGCACATTGCTCATCTTTAGTTGAAACAAGGCTGATAAGAATATAATATTTTCGACATTTGTCTAAAGTCTACAGTAGTCCCACTTCCATGTGCTATAATACAGATACAAGCTTTACTTTAAGCAATTGAATTTTTCTCACCATCCAAAGCCCCAAAATCAGACAGTTTGTGGTTTTTGCAGCTGGTGCACTATACGCATTTTGGGTGGTGTCATATGAAAAATATTTCACTCCCAAGCCTTAGACAAAATCAGTCATTAATGAAATATAGGCATTACAATGAGATCATTTGAAGTACAGATTTCAACAGCCATACTAGGAACTCTAAAGGAACTCTGAACATGAACATGATCAAGTTCTTAATGCCAGAAAGAAAGAAAGAAAGAAAAAGTATTAAGGAATGCCTTCACAGACTGAGCATCTACTTTGAAAATAACCGTTAGTCACTACCTTGAAAGAAGTTTTAGTTTAAGCATTTGCAGACTAAATAATCTTAAGCTGTATATAAAATAACAAAAAAATAACTTCAGACATAAAGGTACATTACAAAATTATTCATCATAATATACAACTATCAAAATAAAAAAATGATTTTCCTAATGTGACATATGGAATCTGTTCATTTAATAAAACTGGCTGTCACCAGTCTATACAATTTTAAAATAATATCTTATTTGGGACACATCGAGCTTCATCACTGTTTATTTTTATTGAAATATTTTGAGAAAACTATACAATTTAACAGCAGTATTGCAATGCATTCTTTCAATTAGAAACTGGTACAATACAATATTTTTAGTATTCCTATTTTAGAAAGAAGAAATTTTTTAAAAAACATTGTTTTTATATTTTTTGTCAAAACAAATTGTCTTCATTGTAAAGTAATACAACTTTAAATATTTCTACTTTCAATCCATTTCCCTGTTTATACAATTATTTTTAAAATGTGCTCCTTTTACAAACGGAGTAGATTCTTAACAGAATACAAGGGGAAAAGGTGGTTAAAAAAGAATACACACAAAAAAAGGAATATGTTTGGGTGTGTGCGCTTGAATTTGTGTAGGTCCACTAAATTAATTTGTATCTTTTAATGTCATTTTTAAAAATTTCTCTTTACACAAGGCAATATAAAAGAGATTGGGGGGAAAATTATTATTTACCTTTACCTTTATTGTAAGCCCTAATGTAAACAGTTTCTATTTAGTTCATAAAGATTCAATTGGAATTAGGAGGTCCTATATTTAGGCGAAAACTTCATTTGCTTAAGTAGTGATTAAAAGAATAAATACTCCAAGTATCTCTTAAGGAAATATGTCTACAGTAAATATGAGAAGTCCCTACATTTCTCTACATCTGTTATCCATAAAATCTTTATGTGTATCAGGCATGCCACCTGGCACTAAATCCTAGCTTACATTTGGAACACTGATCAACTGAAACAGTGCACAGTGCACTAATACAATATAAAAATGTCCCAGATGAAGAGTAAAGTTGTACCATACTATGCTTGCCAACCAATATGTTGGCATTCAATGGGGAGTCACGGCTTTTCTTCTTGCTGTGGGGTGCTGTGCTAAAGTTAATATCTTTGTAGCATGACATTGGTTACAACAAAGTATAGACCACAGCTACAAAGCTTTTTAAGTGGGCATAACATTTCTTTACTACCCCTATCTTTTTCATAAACTTAGACATTCATAAGAGTATCACAGAATTTAAGCTGAAAATCACAAATGCAGCAGGCTGATGGCAGACTGTATCTCAGGGATTACCATGTTTTATAGTTCTTGTCTATCAAACTATACCCTGTACTCCATCTGATAAACAAGTAACGATGGGAATCATATGCCAGGTAATGTTCTAAACACTTAGACCCTGTTAATGAATGAAACAGACAAAAAAAATCCTGCCATTATTAGCTTATATTCGAGGGGGAGAGACAGACAATAAAAAACCAATTTTCAAAAATCCCTGCCTTCATGAGGCTTATATTCTAGTCAGGAATGATTGAAAACAAACATAATAAAAGAGAAAATTACATAGAATGTTTATGGATAGAGTAGACAAAGCTGGACATAACCAGGAGGAAGAGTTTATTGCATTTTCAAATAAAATGATCAGGCAGTTGCATACAGGCGACATGTGAGTAAACATTTAAGGAAAGCAAAGGAGTTAGCCATGCAGATATCTTGAGGAAGCACATTTAAGGCAACAGACAGCACAGAGGCCCTAAGGTGAGAGAAGTACATATACCAATTACATGTCACCATTCAGTCAAGAACAATCTTTGCAAGCATGAATTGTCCAGTAAATACAAAAAAAAAAAAAAAAAAGGCATAATATTAATCATTACTAGTTTCCATTTCTATGTAACATTTATTAGATGACCTCAGCGGGTAGCTCACTTAATACTATGATGCTAACTCTAATTCCCTTTTCTTCTGCTCTTTACTCATTTTGTTCTCCCCCACTTCTGTGTTTTTTTCACCTCTTCATTGCATATAAATAAGCAGTAATTCAGGACGGAAAATGTGCTGAACTTGGAATAAGAATGAGTGAATATTTATTAACAAGTCTGTCCCTAACTATCTGGATCAATTAAGCAAGTTTCAAAAAGCTTCAAGGAAGCAAGTGGCAAGGGAAAACGTATACAGAAAGAGCCCTCAAAAACTGCTGAGAATAAAATGTGTTATAATTATGGGGACATGTTTGATATGCCACAAAGAACTAAACAGAGTACATATAGATAATGTTAGTTCTAATGATAACATTTAAAAAATATTTGATAATCCCCAACTTACAGTTCAGGGATGATAAAGTTAGTGCTTGATAAGTTATTTTTAAAGATTATCAATACCATCTAAATTCAGTTATCAGTACTTCAAGCATTTTATACTGAACATTTCTCTAAAGAGTATAAGAATATAGTAAAATTCTCTTCAAATAAATCGGTCAAATATGAGAAGCTGAAATCAATAAAATATAGCGATTGCATAGTTAATTATCATATAACCATTAATTATTTCTCTGTAAATTCTTTTTTTTATTTCCTTAGAGTTTTCTTCAATGCTGGAATGAGGAGGATGAAGTAACATAATTACAGGCAGGGAACTACTGAGTAGACAAACTCTTGACAGAAATAGCTACAGTAGGTGGGAAATAACTTTGAGGTGAAACAGACACATTCAAGATGTACATATTAAGCTGTATGAGCAGTAAAATTTTGAAGCCAGTTGACCATAGATATTCAAAGCCTTAAAAATGTGTAACACTGACCTTGTAATTAACTTAAGCATTTATCTAACTTCTAGGTATTTAACTAGAGTTTTTCCTAAACTTTTCACAAATAAAAGTTTTTATAAATATGATAGGATAAAATATGAAAATCTCCAATAATTAGGAAAGCCTATACTCAAGAAATTAAAATATAATGGCTATGCTTAGAACTAAGCTATATTGAAAATAATTTTATTTGGGGATATTTGAGAATTGTTCAGATGGTAAAGAACTTGCCTGCAATGCAGGAGACCCAGGTTCAATCCCTGAGTCAAGAAGATCCCCTGGAGAAGGGACAGGCTACCCATTCCAGTATTCTTGCCTAGAAAATTCCATGGACAAAGGAGCCTGGTGGGCTACAGTCCACAGGGTCACAAAGAGTCAGACATGACTGAGCCACTAACACTTTCACTTTATTTCACTTGCATACTATCATGTGTGATAATGTAATACTGTAGATAATTTTGAGATTTAGATGATGCTGTATTACCTGTATAATTATTTCCAGTAGTGAAACACATAAACGTTTGTGTCCTAACGGTGAAAAAAATAAATAAATAAAATAAAGCTAGTGAAAGATTATTGATTTGAATTTCAGAAAACAAAATAGTCAAAAATTGGAAGTTTTTTGTTAGTGATCCTAAGTTTAAGATGGCTCTTTAAGTTACTAAAGTAATAGCAATAACATGTTACAAAACTTTGTGAATTAGTGTGCAATAACACCTTGCATATATGTAAAGCCTCTGGCAAGGAATCTTACAGCCTCAAAAGACTTAGTTACCCATTTCATCAAGATACAAAATAAAGCAAAAAGGAAGTTAAGTCCCAGGACAGGAATAGAACCCTAAATTCCTGATAATCAGCTTCCAAACGAGTTGTAAGAATCTAGTAGACTTTGGCAGTGATTCCTTTGAGCAGTCAAAACTGCTGCCAGGTGGGTGAGTTTATGAGCAAACTATAAAAGGTAGTGTTGGTCTGGCAGCTGATTCAGTCAGGGTGCAAACCATAAAGATGAAGAATGGGAAAAGATTCCTGAAAAATGGCCTAGCGAACTAATGAGGGAGTGAACATTTTTCTTTAGTTCTTTGAGTTAGGAAGAAAAATGAGACCTAGAAAATAAATACAAAGAAGCTTTCCTCTGAATCAGAGAAAAGGAATTAACTGATGGATGTATGGACTATTTTTTTGTGTGTGATTACTATATAGTTGTTAAGGAACATCAACACCTACTAGTATGATTTTCTTAGTAATAAATTATTTCTAAATACATGACATATACAGTAGAGACATTTTCTTCTTGGATATATTGATAGAGTTTGTTAAACAATCCTACAGATATCTGTTCATCAATCTAAAGATGATATCTTAAATGAGTTAGAAAAATTGAGTTTAGGCATATTCTATATCATATTCTAACTTTCAACTTCATCATTGCTTATTAGTATTTAGGCTGCTGCTAAAAACATGGAAGTTTTAACAATCTTAACTTTATTTGATTTTAAGAAGAAAATAAGGAATACACCAATAAAAATGGTATCATTACAGAAGACACTGGATGTGATTATCTGTTAAGTAATTGTCTATAACTTTCTGACATGTAAGTTAAAAAGAACTCAAGACACAATTTATTCTCTAAATCATGAGAAATTAAAAGAAAAGACAGAAGTTTAAAATACCATACATGAAACATTTAAATTATCTTTAAGGATACTTTGGATATTAAGTATGGGTGTCAGTCTTCATTCCAAACCCAAAGAAAGGCAATGCCAAAGAAAGTTCAAACTACCTACAATTTCACATGCTAGAAAGGTAATGATCAAAATCCTTCAAGCTAGGCTTCAAAAGTATGTGAACCAAGAACTCCCAGATGTACAAGCTGGACTTAGAAAAGGCAGAGAAACCAGAGATTAAATTGCCAACATCCACTGGATCATAGAAAAATCAAGGGAATTCCAGAAAAACACCGACTTATGCTTCACTGACTACACTAAAGCCTCTGACTGTGTGGATCACAACAAACTGTGGAAAGTTGTTCAAGAGATGGGAATACCAGACCACCTTACCTGCCTCCTGAGAAATCTGTATGCAGGTCAAGAAGCAACATTTAGAACCAGACATGGAACAACGGACAGGTTCAAGTGGGAAAGGAGTACATCAAGGCTGTAAATTGTCACCTTGGTTATTTAACTTATATGCAGAGTACATCATGTGAAATGCCAGGTTTGATGAAGCTCAAGCTGAAATCAAGGTTGCTGGGAGATATATCAACAACCTCAAATATGTAGATGACACCACCCTAATGGCAGGAAAAAAAAACAAAACTGAGTCTCTTGATGAGAGTGAAAGAGGAGAATGAAAAAGCTGGCTTAAAACTCAACATTCAAAAAATTAAGATCATGGCATCTGATCCCATCACTTCATGGTAAATAGAAGGGGAAAAGTGGAAATAGTGACAGATTTTATTTTCTTGGGCTCAAAAAATCATTGTGGACAGTGATTGCCACCATGAAATTAATAGATGCTTGCTCCTTGGAAGAAAAGCTATGATCAACCTAGATAGTATATTAAAAAACAGAGACATCACTTTGCTGACACAGGTCTGTCTAATCAAAGCTATGGTTTTTTTAAGTCATGTACGGATGTGAGAGTTGGACCATAAAGAAGGCTGAGTGCTAAAGAATAGACGCTCTCAAACTGTGGTGCTAGAGAAGACTCTTTAGAGTCCCTTGGACAGCAAGGTGATCAAACCAGTTAATCCTAAAGGAAATCAACCCTGAATATTCTTTGGAAACACTGATGCTAAAACTGAAGCTCCAATACTTTGGCCACCTGATGAGAAAAACTGACTCATTGAAAAAGACCCTGATACTGGGAAAGATTGAGGGCAGGAGGAGAAGGGAGCAACAGAAGATGAGATGTTGGATGGCATCACCGACTCAATGGATATGAGTTTGAGCAAACTCTGGGAGATAGTGAAGGCAGGGAAGCCTGTTGTGCTTCAGTCCTTTGGGGTTGCAAAGAGTTGGACGTGGCTGAGTGACTGACCAACAACACATGGGTGGTAATTAAAATTCAAATATTTGATGAAACAGGATAATCTATCCAAAATAGCATGTTTAAGAGATCCTTGAATGTCATATGATTTCAATGATTCTTACAAGAGAGTTAAAATCGCAGGAGTTTTATTCTATAGGGTGGTTTTTAACACAGGCTGGGTACAAACACAAGGGAGTGACATTTTAATTGCAAAATTAGCACTTCAAAAATTAACTTTTGTAACTTTAAACTCAAAAAGTAATACCAACAAACGACACTAACTACAGAATCATATCTCAGTGGTTAAGAGGAGCCTCTAAGTTTTATACTTAATACACACACACACATACACACACACACATACACACACACACTTGGCAGACTTGTTTTCCTCAAAAGGTTGCAAATGTCAACCCAAGATAGCAAATTTGAAAAAAAATTTTAAAAAAAGTTGGATTTTTGGATTTGAAGTTCAAATTAAAGAGAGCATATGATAAACTTTCAATTGGGTGACACAAAGTGTAATCAAAGAAAATGTACGTCATCATTTGGCACTTCATTTTTTTTTGTCACAACACAAAGTCTATATTTTTTTCTATTTTCCTTGGTGTGTTTATACACACAGGTCACACGTTTTCCAACTTTTCCCCAGCAACACACAGATGCTGTCATAATATTGGGTTGGCCAAAAAGTCCATTCTGGTTTTTTGTAAGATGTTATAAAACCCAGAATGAACTTTTAGGCCAATTCAATGTATGCATCTGTCTCCAACTTATGGAATTGCCATCTTCATAATTCAAAGGAAACCAAGCAATTGTATAAAATGGCTTTGTGGGATCAGAATAAATTATCATCATATATTAAATAGTTTCCTCTAACAGCCTTAACACAAATAGAAAGATTGTTTTCCTAGTATTTCTTCAATGAAATCATTGAGTTTAAATGATTTTGCTTAAATAGTATTGGGAATGAAGGAACAATTTCTAGAGGTTTGTGACTGAATTGACAAAAAGACTAGACACTATCAGTTACTATTTAGATTCAGATGACCAAGGTGGTTGGTTTTGTTTTTTTTTTTTCCTTTTTAATTGTGAACAACCAGCTGGTAAAAAACCTAGGATATAGATGTGAGGCAGAAATCAACTATTTCAGAAACATAAACTCAGTTATATTCACATACTGCATAAGATATAAAAAGTATAAGAATTCTTACCTCATAAAGCAGGTTTGTTTAAATCAGGTAAATTTTACATGGTCATAAAAAACAGCATCTTTCTCAGAATACATTATAGAGTAATACATTCCCTCCAAATGAAGAAAGGGTATTCTTTTTATACAGAAATGTGTAAATGTACACAATTATACAAGCAACATGACCTTTAACTAAGCAAGTATATGCTACTGGAGAATCAAGAAATCTCTCCAAGCCTATCACCTCAGAAGGGCTAACACTCCTCTATCTAAGCCTGAAAGAAAGTAAGGTTTCTGGAAATGTTTTGCTCTGAACCCCTAACAGGGGATTGTGGCAACAAACAAAATCTGAAAGAAAGACTAAACACACGAAAGAAACAGAATAGTACCTCATAGTGGTTTTGATTTGCATTTCTCTGATAATGAGTGATGTTGAGCATCTTTTCATGTGTTTGTTAGCCATCTGTATGTCTTTTTTGGAGAAATGTCTATTTAGTTCTTTGGCCCATTTTTTGATTGGGTCGTTTATTTTTCTGGAGTTGAGCTGTAGGAGTTGCTTGTATATTTTTGAGATTAGTTGTTTGTCGGTTGCTTCATTTGCTATTATTTTCTCCCATTCTGAAGGCTGTCTTTTCACCTTGCTAATAGTTTTCTTTGATGTGCAGAAGCTTTTAAGGTTAATTAGGTCCCATTTGTTTATTTTTGCTTTTATTTCCAATATTCTGGGAGGTGGGTCATAGAGGATCCTGCTGTGATGTATGTCGGAGAGTGTTTTGCTATGTTCTCCTCTAGGAGTTTTATAGTTTCTGGTCTTACGTTTAGATCTTTAATCCATTTTGAGTTTATTTTTGTGTATGGTGTTAGAAAGTGGTCCAGTTTCATTCTTTTACAAGTGGTTGACCAGATTTCCCAGCACCACTTGTTAAAGAGATTGTCTTTAATCCATTGTATATTCTTGCCTCCTTTGTCAAGAAGATAAGGTGTCCATATGTGCGTGGATTTATCTCTGGGCTTTCTATTTTATTCCATTGATCAATATTTCTGTCTTTGTGCCAGTACCATACTGTCTTGATAACTGTGGCTTTGTAGTAGAGCCTGAAGTCAGGTAGGTTGATTCCTCCAGTTCCATTCTTCTTTCTCAAGATCGCTTTGGCTATTCGAGGTTTTTTGTATTTCCATACAAATTGTGAAATTATTTGTTCTAGCTCTGTGAAGAATACTGTTGGTAGCTTGATAGGGATTGCGTTGAATCTATAAATTGCTTTGGGTAGTATACTCATTTTCACTATATTGATTCTTCCAATCCATGAACATGGTATATTTCTCCATCTATTAGTGTCCTCTTTGATTTCTTTCACCAGTGTTTTATAGTTTTTTCTATATATAGGTCTTTAGTTTCTTTAGGTAGATATATTCCTAAGTATTTTATTCTTTCCGTTGCAATGGTGAATGGAATTGTTTCCTTAATTTCTCTTTCTGTTTTCTCATTATTAGTGTATAGGAATGCCAGGGATTTCTGTGTGTTGATTTTATATCCTGCAACTTTACTGTAGTCATTGATTATTTCTAGTAATTTTCTGGTGGACTCTTTAGGGTTTTCTATGTAGAGGATCATGTCATCTGCAAATAGTGAGAGTTTTACTTCTTCTTTTCCAATTTGGATTCCTTTTATTTCTTTTTCTGCTCTGATTGCTGTGGCCAAAACTTCCAAAACTATGTTGAATAGTAATGGTGAAAGTGGGCACCCTTGTCTTGTTCCTGACTTTATAGGAAATGCTTTCAATTTCACACCAGTCAGAATGGCTGCGATCCAAAAGTCTACAAATAATAAATGCTGGAGAGGGTGTGGAGAAAAGGGAACCCTCTTACACTGTTGGTGGGAATGCAAACTAGTACAGCCACTATGGAGAACAGTGTGGAGATTCCTTAAAAAACTGGAAATAGAACTGCCTTATGATCCAGCAACCCCACTGCTGGGCATACACACTGAGGAAACCAGAAGGGAAAGAGACACGTGTACCCCAGTGTTCATCGCAGCACTGTTTATAATAGCCAAGACATGGAAGCAACCTAGATGTCCATCAGCAGATGAATGGATAAGAAAGCTGTGGTACATATACACAATGGAGTATTACTCAGCCATTAAAAAGAATACATTTGAATCAGTTCTAATGAGGTGGATGAAACTGGAGCCTATTATACAGAGTGAAGTAAGCCAGAAGGAAAAACATAAATACAGTATACTAACGCATATATATGGAATTTAGAAAGATGGTAACAATAACCCGGTGTACGAGACAGCAAAAGAGACACTGATGTATAGAACAGTCTTATGGACTCTGTGGGGGAGGGAGAGGGTGGGAAGATTCGGGAGAATGGCAGTGAAACATGTAAAGTATCGTGTGGGAAGCGAGTTGCCAGTCCAGGTTCGATGCATGATGCTGGATGCTTGGGGCTGGTGCACTGGGACGGCCCGGAGGGATGGTGTGGGGAGGGAGGAGGGAGGGGGGTTCGGGATGGGGAACACGTGTATACCTGTGGCAGATTCATTTTGATATTTGGCAAAACTAATACAATTATGTAAAGTTTAAAAATAAAATAAAATTGGAAGAATAAAAAAAAAAAAAAAAAGAAACAGAATAGTTTTCATTGATCATTTTCTTCCTCAGTCATTTGTCTATAATTTTAAAGATTCACAAAAAGCCACGAAAAAACTATTCTCATTATTTCTGTTGATCGCAATAATATTTAAATTATTAATACACTGAAGTTGAAAGAGGGAATCATTAAGATAAAGCTCGTCTATCACACTGTCATATACCGTGCAGCGCTGTTAAGTCAGAGTCATGCTCCTAGTTTTCTAAACTTCAAACAGCTGAAATACCACAACATTCATAAAACAGAACTGAGCAACTGGGAGTAGGAAAAAAATACAAAAAGGTAGCAGACCTCAACAGCAGATAGCAAAATTAACATTTCAACAGCTCTGGCCTTTCATCTCAGTCTCTATAGTACATTTTTTTTTTTTTTCTGGAGAAGGTACGATTTAGTTTAGAAAGATGCAGAATTACATAAAACATCTGGAATATGGGACAAGAAATATTGGCTTATTATCCCTTGTGGACCCTCTCTATGAAAAATTTAATAGATCTGTTTTGGTAGTTTTAATCTCCAGAGCACCTCAAGCTATGTTATGGAAACATCATCTTGGTCATTTATATTAGAAAGAACACCTGGTGATGAAAGAAAATATACTCTTTTAAATTGTGAGTGCTTTTTCTTTAATAATCAAATATGTATATAGATGCATATGTGTGTGTGACTATAAACCTCCAAACAGCCTGTGAAAAATTATTTTGTGATTGATGAGATTGTAAATCTTGAATTTACTAAAAACGGAGTCCTTTTCATGTTCTATAAATTAATGATTTTGTGTTAACTCTGACATTTACCCACTGCATAAAGCAGAGTAAGTTAGACAAATTTCATGATGTAAACACTAAAATTCCATTCATATTGGTCTAGGAAATAAATGACACTCATTTTTAAAAGTTAAAATATATTTTTTGATTTAACACATTTTCTTATACCATAATGCCTTCTAAATGACAGTTCTAATATTTACTGTTAATAATACAGCTTTTTTAAGTTAATACCAAAATAATATTTATAGTTGAAAACAGTTAACTTTCAGCATTAAATTTTATTATTGAAAAACTTATTACTAGTAAAAATTTAATGTTGAGAATGTGTGCATCTAAGGAAGATTAAATGATGAAGTCATCTGCCATGAGAATTTATAAAAAAGTAATCTCCAAAATTTCAGTGTTACATTCTTTTACTCTAAAGTCATAGTTACTGCAAAGTTTTAAAACTGAGTTTCAGAGTAAGTATCTGCGCATTGAAATCAGAGAAAACCTCACATAATTGAAAATATAGTCTCATTTTTTAAAGTGATCTTTTTAAAATTGGCACATCATACCATAGCTATGCTATCATTAATAACACTCAAAATATGTAACGGGCCTCTACATATTCCAATTAAAAATAGAAGTCCTTAAAATATTTGAGTATTTATAGTCTATAAAGATTTTCAGGGACATTTTTATTAATTTGACACAGATACGCCTTCATTTCTAATGTTACAAACCTGAATCATTTTAAATGCAATTAAAAGTGGTTATGAAAGAGTGTGGACTTCCTTGTGAAGTAGGAAATCACTCTTGTGATTAACATGCAAACGAGCTCATGCTGGCAGAATAGATTGGGGTTTTAAAACCCCAATTACTTTTGTATGATTATCTATTTACCAGTACACAGTCTATTTTCATTTTTCATCTAATACAAAATCGGCTTGCTTACATTTTTAGCACAGCAATTAATATTTACAATAATTATGACATCAAGCACTGCTGAGAACTCCAAGTAAATCATTTACCCCAACCTTTTTAATATATGATTAATATCCTTTCATAATTTAATCTTTATATGAGGTTACCATTATGTAAAAATCAAAATTAAAAACCACTTTACTTTTTGATTTAAATTTAGTTATACTGCATATTTTTCGAATATTAGTAAGATTAGTATTGTTATAAAATAAAAACTAAAATTTTTAAATGAGATGACAATAATACGTAAAAATGGTTTAACTGTTCACAGTAAGAAAAATAAATATATATTGAGAACAAAAAATATGTCCTATGCATCTTCCTTTTTAAAAGTAGTAACAGACAGTTCTAAACTTTCACTAACATGCTTTGATTCATACCTGCTACATACTGCACACATACACATTTTTCCAGACTTCTAAAGAAAATTATAATGCATTAATGACAGGAACCATGGTAATGGAAAAAAGGTCACCCTCTCTTGAACACCTTCTGTTTTAAACCATTATATATAAAGACATTCGAGAAAGCAAAGAATTAAAAGCCAGCCTTTGTGCAACCCATTACTGAAATATTATAGAATAATCTATATCAAATGTAGAGGAACAGCAGATTCTTTTGGATCTAAATTAACTGCAGCCATAGAAACGCTTTTATGCTTATTATGTATCTGCATGTTGATTCAATTATTAAAAGAACACCTGACAGCATCAGACTTATTTAATTGAATTAATTAAACTGGATGAATAATCACTGAATTCCTTTTGTGTGAAATTTGTCCTGAAAAGTAACACTGACATTTGGAAATTGCAAGTAATTTGCATGGTGAAATACAGGGAACATGGAAATCTCCTATTTCAGTATGCTAGTTTCTTTTTTTTTTTTTTATTCTCCCTCTCTTCTACAACAAATGAACAGATCTTACAGTGGATATTTTCCTTTTACAGAAGATTTATGAATACATTTTATCATTATACCATTAAGCAGTTTTTCAACAATTTCCTCAATATCACAATTTAAGTTTTTCTCCTATGGTAAAAAATATTATGCAAACTGTCACTTTTACTAAAGAGATGATATGACACCAATGTATCGTTGAACCTATAAGGTAAGAGAAACTCTTGTTTCAAGATGGACTTCTAAGACACTAGTAATACTTCCTATACATATATTTTCCCTGATTCAAGTTCACAGATAAACGAAAAGGAGAATTATGCAATGTTTATCTGTCATATCAAAATAAAATTGACTACTTTTCAAAATATTCTTAAGGCACTCACTTGCTGCACTTACTGGCCATTAGGTTCTTCATCATCATGGGGTGGGGGGATCATTTAATATTTTATAGCCATATACATATATATACATATAATTTTCTTAACCACACATGCCACTGGGAAGATGCATCAATATTTGCTTTTGTTAATTCATTATTAAGGATAAAATTGGGCGAAATATTGATGTTTGGTTAACCTTTAAATATACACATCCATGTAAGTTGCACTTCAATGTATCAAAGTGTTCTGAGCAATCATGTTTCTTTTTAGTTGTGAACAGAAAATTGTACTTGCATATTTGAGATGATAATTACCCTATACCATTTTTGTCATGCCTATTATTTAGGAGACTGTTTACCATAATAAATTATGGTATTTGAAATCACAGACCATTTAATATCTACATTCCTCAGATTAATGAACCTTTCAATATATAGGCTGACCATACCTGAAATTTCTTCACTTTAAAATTATGCTTGATCCCTTCAACCTTTGACCCATGAACCTTCCTCAAATCAGTTTTATTTCTGGACTTCCTTGGCATTGCCCAGAAATATTTCTGTGGATGGTCATATTTAGCAAAATTAAATCTTGTGTGTAATACAGCACTATTCTTTCCCACATAAAATTAAGTACCAAATCGAGTATTTATAAAAAATAATTCCTAAAATAATTGAAGTATTGATTGAAATGGCTTTGTGTCATATAAAAATTTCTAGAATTCTAGATAAACTGTTTCTTTGTGATCTAAATTTCAGACATGAAAAATATACAAACTTTTACAAAATACTTTGTAAAAAATCTACACCATCACATAAGTATCTGTATTAATAACCTTAGTGGTTAGATTTATTTTACATATATTATACAAAATACATTGGCATTACACCCCATTCTTAATACCAACTTATTATAGCTTTATTTCATAATATTGGATGTGGAAATGGAAACAGTGCCATCATGTGATACTTTTCAGGGTACTTCACTTCTTACATTCTCAAAGTCTAAGCATATAGCTACTATACAAATAAAAGAGTTCACAGAAAACTAGAGAATGGCAATATAATTCATCATCCAGTATTTTGCAAACACATCCTGTGTTCGTGTTTTGTGTAAAAAATTAGAAAGGCATTTTAAATCTTCAAAGAAAAGCTGTAAAAGCCAGTATCTGTATTTGTGTATATCCATGCACAAACACCAGACATAGAGACACCCTTCATTAAAAATCTACTAGTATCATTGATTCTAGATAATAAAACCCTGTGCATTTGCAATCAATTTCAATTTTAAAAATAAAAATGTGTCACTTCAAAAAAGGAGTAAATTCATTATTTTAATTAGCAAAAACCCATGGTTAGAAAGAGGGGAAATTCAGATAGCATGTAATACATATCAACTCCAAACACCCAAAAACCTATATCTAAAAATGAACCCAGCTCCTCCATAGATTTCTTTTTTTCCTTTAGTCAAGGGTCATGGATAATTATGCACTAACTTAAGAAAAACTAAGTACCACATAGTAAAACAATAGGTTTGGCCCAAGTTATATTATTTTTCTAAATTTCAAAATTAGCTTTGAAAACTATGTGGAATTAAAGTCTATAATAATCATGTGTAACTATGATTCTTATATGACAAATGATCCCTACTCTCTTTCTTATAATTCACTCTGTAACTCCCATTCCATCAAAATATAGCTATTTAGTTAGGTGTAAATTTGGGAGCTACTCTCACTTTTACTTCCCATACTTATTTTATACAAATACAAAACTTGATTTTAAGGAAAGGTGTGTATTGCTCAAACAATAATATACAAAATGCTAATCCAGGAATAGAAAAGATAAATCAATTTTTATTTATTTTAATGACTCATTGAATTTAACTGTTAATGACTCATGTTTGATCATTTAACTTTCACTTCAGTTCAGTTCAGACACTCAGACGTGTCCGACTCTTTGGGACATCATGAATGACAGCAGGCCAGGCCACCCTGTCCATCACCAACTCCTGGAGTTCACTCAAACTCATGTCCATCGAGTCAGTGATGCCATCCAGACATCTCATCCTCTGTCGTCCCCTTCTCCTGCCCCCAATCCCTCCCAGCATCAGGGTCTTTTCCAATGAGTCAACTCTTTGCATGAGGTGGCCAAAGTACTGGAGTTTCAGCTTCAGCATCAGCCTTTCCAATGAACAGCCTGGACTGATCTCCTTTAGGATGGACTGGTTGGATCTCCTTGCAGTCCAAAGGACTCTCAAGAGTCTTCTCCAACACCACAGTACAACAGTTCAAATCAATTCTTTGGCGCTCAGCTTTCTTCACAGTCCAACTCTTACATCCATTAATGACTACTGGAAAAACCATAGCCTTGACTAGGCGGACCTTTGTTGGCAAAATAATATCTCTGCTTTTCAATATGCTATCTAGGTTGGTCATAACTTTCCTTCCAAGGAGTAAGCGCCTTTTAATTTCATGGCGGCAGTCACCATCTGCAGTGATTTGGGAGCCCCCCACAATAAAGTCTGACACTGTTTCCACTGTTTCCCCATCTATTTGCCACGGAGTGATGGGACCGGATGCCATGATCTTCATTTTCTGAATGTTGAGCTTTTTCACTCTCCTCTTTCACTTTCATCAAGAGGGTTTTTAGTTCCTCTTCACTTTCTGCCATAAGGATCATGTCATCTGCATATCTGAGGTTATTGATATTTCTCCCAGCAATCTTGATTCCAGATTGTGCTTTCCAGCCCAGCGTTTCTCATGATGTACTCTGCATATAAATTAAATAAGCAGGGTGACAATATGCAGCCTTGATGTCCTCCTTTTCCTATTTGAAACCAGTCTGTTGTTCCATGTCTAGTTCTAACTGTTGCTTCCTGACTGCATACAGATTTCTCAAGAGGCAGGTCAGGTGGTCTGGTATTCCCATCTCTTTCAGAATTTTCCACAGTTTATTGTGATCCACACAGTCAAAGGCTTTGGCATAATCAATAAAGCAGAAATAGATGTTTTTCTGAAACTCTCTTGCTTTTTCCATGATCCAGCAGATGTTGGTAATTTGATCTCTGGTTCCTCTGCCTTTTCTAAAACCAGCTTGAACATCTGGAAGTTCACGGTTCACATACTGCTGAAGCCTGGCTTGGAGAATTTTGAGCATTACTTTACTAGCATGTGAGATGAGTGCAATTGTGTGGTAGTTTAAGCATTCTTTGGCATTATCTTTTTTTGGGACTGGAATGAAAACTGACCTTTTCCAGTCCAGTGGCCACTGCTGAGTTTTCCAAATTTGCTGCCATATTGAGTGCAGCACTTTCACAGCATCATCTTTCAGGATTTGAAATAGCTCAACTGGAATTCCATCACCTTCACTAGCTTTGTTCGTAGTGATGCCTTCTAAGGCCCACTTGACTTCACATTCCAGGATGTCTGGCTCTAGGTCAGTGATCACACCATCGTGATTATCTGGGTCATGAAGATCTTTTTTGTACAGTTCTTCTGTGTATTCTTGCCACCTCTTCTTAATATCTTCTGCTTCTGTTAGGTCCATACCATCTGTCCTCTATCGAGCCCATCTTTGCAGAAATGTTCCCTTGGTATCTCTGATTTTCTTGAAGAGATCTCTAGTCTTTCCCATTCTGTTGGTTTCCTCTATTTCTTTGCATTGATTGCTGAGGAAGGCTTTCTTATCTCTCCTTGCTATTCTTTGGAACTTCGCATTGAGATGCTTATATCTTTCCTTTTCTCCTTTGCTTTTCACTTCTCTTCTTTTCACAGCTATTTGTAAGGCCTCTTCAGACAGCCATTATGCTTTTTTGCATTTCTTTTCCATGGGGATGGCCTGATCCCTGTCTCCTATACAATGTCAGGAACCGGGCAAAGGAGGGCCGACAGGAGCTACTCCACATTCAAGGTAAGGAGGGGCAGCCATGAGGAGATACCCGACGTCCAAGGTAAGAGAAACCCAAGTAAGATGGTAGGTGCTGCGAGAGGGCATCAGAGGGCAGACACACTGAAACCATAATCACAGAAAACTAGTCAATCTGATCACACGGACCACAGCCTTGTCTAACTCAATAAACTAAGCCATGCCGTGTGGGGCCACCCAAGACGGGCGCGTCATAGTGGAGAGGTCTGACAGAATGTGGTCCACTGGAGAAGGGAATGGCAAACCACTTTAGTTTTCTTGCCTTGAGAACCCCATGAATAGTATGAAAAGGCAAAGCAATAGGATACTGAAAGGGTAACTCCCCAGGTCAGTAGGTGCCCAATATGCTACTGGAGATCAGTGGAAAAATAACTCCAGAAAGAATGAAGGGATGGAGCCAAAGCAAAAACAATACCCAGCTGTGGATGTGACTGGTGATAGAAGGAAGGTCTGATGCTGTAAAGAGCAATATTGCATAGGAACCTGGAATGTCAGGTCCATGAATCAAGGCAAATTGGAAGTGGTCAACCAGGAGATGGCAAGAGTACATGTTGACATTCTAGGAATCAGTGAACTAAAATGGACTGGAATGGGTAAATTTAACTCAGATGACCATTATATCTACTATTATGGGCAGAAGTCCCTTAGAAGAAATAGAGTAGCCATCATGGTGAACAAAAAATCCGAAATGCAGTACTTGGATACAATCTCAAAAATGACAGAATGATCCCTGTTCATTTCCAAGGCAAACCATTCAATATCACGGTAATCCAAGCCTATTCCCCAACCAGTAATGCTGAAGAAGCTGAAGTTGAACAGTTCTATGAAGACCTACAAGACCTTTTAGAACTAACACCCAAAAAAGATGTCCTTTTCATTACAGGGGACTGGAATGCAAAAGTAGGAAGTCAAGAAACACCTGGAGTAACAGGCAAATTTGGCCTTGCAGTACAGAATGAAGCAGGGCAAAGGCTAATAGAGTTTTGCCAAGAGAACGCACTGGTCATAGCAAACACCGTCTTCCAACAACACAAGAGAAGACTCTACACATGGACATCACTAGATGGTCAACACCAGAATCAGATTGATTATATTCTTTGCAGCCAAAGATTGAGAAGCTCTATACAGTCAGCAAAAACAAGACCAGGAGCTGACTGTGGCTCAGATCATGAACTCCTTATTGCCAAATTCAGACTTAAATTGAAGAAAGTAGGGAAAATCACTAGACAATTTAGGTATGACCTAAATCATTTAACTTTATTACACACATAATCCAAGGCATTTCAGCTCAAACTAAAATTATCCAAAGTGAGAAAATGAATGTCTCTCAGTGTTGTCTGACTTTTTGCTACCCATGGACTATACAGTCCATGGAATTCTCTAGGCCAGAATACTGGAGTGGGTACCTGTTCCCTTCTCCAGGGGAATCTTCCAAACTAGGGACTGAACTCAGGTTTCTCACCTTATAGGCAGATTTTTAGCCAGCTGAGCCACCAGGGAAGTCCAAAAGTGAGAAAACTAAACTACAATGCAAGATTTAAAACTTTTCATGACTTTACAATAGTAGTTTTTAAACAATCATCCTAAACTCAGTTATTTTGCAAATCCTTTGTGATATACTATAGCACAACTCTTAAAATTCCACACAAAGTGGACATAATGAAAGAAAGGACAAAAAACTTGAGAAAAATTTTATTCACACTAGCATAAGTGTAGCTGCTTGTTTTTTGAATGGAGAAAATAATCTCTAATCATAGGTGCCTGTAGAGAATTTAATTATAGTCACTGAAAAAAATTAAGTGAGGAAAATTTTAGCAGTAGGAAAAAGGTAAAAGTAGATTTGATTTATTAAATTCTTTGTTTTAAAGAAAATTCTTTCTAGACTAAATGAAAACAGAAGTTACCAACTGGTAAACAACTCTCCAAAAGAATCATCTCTTCTATGGTAATAAAGGGCTTGAGGATTACCCTAAAACCTTTTGTTATTATCACTATTATTATTCTTTTTACAAATAACACCAGGCATGAACTCACTGACAGCTTCTTTATTTGGAAACGGTGCTGTTCCTCTGAGAAGAGACTATTTTCTTGTCCCAAAACTGTTTTGCAGACTTTTGTTTTGTGCTAGGAAGGAACCTATAGAACCTTTTCTTTTTTCATGAAATATATCTTCCACAAATTCTTTCATTCTTCCAACCTGCACTGATACTGATCTTTCAACAGTTCTTTCTGAGAAATAAGAGATAAGAGACTTTTGAAGGCCCTCAATAATGTAACACACTTTTCCTTCTAAGATAAGATTCACCATTGATACTTCTACGTTTTCAGTTATGGAAGAAGAGTCAACAATACCAACTCTTTCAAATTCAGTTCCTGACTGATGTTTCACAAATCACAGAACTCTAGGAAAAAGCATCCTGGGAGTTATGAGTGGGGCAGTGAACTTCTTCACCCGATCCACCCTAATTTTTAAAGTTATATTTGAGTCTCAACTTTCCTTACTTCTAGAATGGCAGTATTTTGGAGTTAGCAGGAAATAAAAAGTAGTTGCTCAGAAAAGACAAATGTGTGAAAAGTGCTGATTTGTGATGTAGTTATTTCTAATCACCTTTCAATGTACTAAGATATACTAAGAGACAAAAATTATAAATCAAGATGTAAATTCCATTTCATATATTTATATCTTTATAACATTAAGAACAACACTGACACCTGAAAGTTAGTGGTAGAACCCTCCACGGCAGCAATTTCTTACTATTCATGATTTGTTACACAATTATAAGCCCATTTAATGATGGAAGAAAGAGTTTAATTTATTGCTGGTTAAGGTAATAAATTTTAATATTTTAGGAGTGAAAAATAAAAAAAAAAACATTGTATACTAATTATTAAATTATTTAAGTAACAGTGAAAATTACATGTGTTCATATTCACTACATTAACATCTTTTTACCTTCATCATTAACAACTCTTCTCTAAAAGCCCCACTAGACACATACACATCTAGATAAACAGGCACAGACAGTAAACAATTTGATGAACTTTGCCAGAACTAATCAAAATCTGTTGGAAATTCAGTGTGTGGGATGGAATGCCATTTTGTTGGCTTCCCTGGTAGTTCAAATAAATGGTAAAGAATCCTCCCACAATGCAGGAGGCCTGGGTGTGATCCCTGGGTTGTGAAGATCCCCTGAAGGAAGGCACAGAGAGCCATTCCAATATTCTTACCTGGAGAATCCCCATGAAAAGAGGAGCCTGGCAGGATACAGTCCATGGAACCAAAGAGTAGGACACGACCGAGTGACTAAGCATAGCAGAGCATGCCATTTAGTTAGTTAATACAGAGCTGTCTGTGATGAAAACCACAATCACATAAAACTAACCAAACTGATGACATGGATAACAGCTTTGTCTATATGTATGAAACTCTAAGCCATGCCATGCAGGGCCACCCAAACAGACGGGTCATGGTGGAGAGTTCTGACAAAACATGGTCCATTAAAGAAGGGAGGGCAAACCACTTCAGCATTCTTGCCTTAAGAGCCCCATGAACAGTCTGAAAAGGCAAAAAGATAGGACACTGAAAGATAAACTCCCCAGGTCGGTAGGTGCCAATATGCTACAGAAGAGTGAAGACAGCTCCAGAAGGAATGAAGAGGCTGAGCCAAAGTGGAAACAACACCCAGTTGTGGATGTGTGTGGTGTTAAAGTAAAGTCTGATGCTGTAAGGAACAATACTGCAAAGGAACCTAGAATGTTAGGTCCATGAATCAAGGTAAATTGTGAGTGCTCAAACAGGAGATGGCAAGAATGAACATGGACATTTTAGGAATCAGTAATCTAATATGGACCAGAATGGGAAATTTAATTCAGATGACCCTTATACTTACTACTATGTGCAAGAATACCTTAGAAGAAATGGAAGAGTCCTCAGAGTCAAAAAAAGAGCCTGAAATGCAGCACTTGGGTGCAGTCTCAAAAATGACAGAATGATCTCTGTTCGTTTCCAAGGCAAACAATTCAAAAGCATGGTAATCCAAGCCTATGCCTCAACCACTAATGCTGAAGAAGCTAAAAGTTGAATGGTTCTATGAAGACCTACAAGATCTTCTAGAACTAACACCAAAAAAGACGTCCTTTTCATCGTCCTACTGGAATGCAAAGTAGGAAGTCAAGAGATACCTGGAGTAACAGGCAAATTTGGCCTAGGAGCACAAAAGAAGCAAGTCAAAGGCTAACAGAGTTTGGCCAAGAGAACACACTGGTCATAGCAAACACCCTCTTCTAACAACACAAGATACGATACTACACGTGGACATCATCAGATGGTCAACACTGAAATCAGTAAGATTATATTCTTTTGAGTCGAAAATGGAAAAGCTCTATACAATCCGAAAAAACAAGACTGGGACTGATGTGGCTCAGTTCATGAACTCCTTACTGCAAAATTCAGACTTAAATTGAAGAAAGTAGAGAAAACTACTACGCCATTCAGGCATGACCTAAATCAAATCCCTTACAATTATACAGTAGAAGTGGCAAATAGATTCAAGATATTAGATCTGATGGACAGTGCCTGAAGAGCAATGAACAGAGGTTCATAAAAATATACAGGAGGCCGTGATCAAAAACATCCCCAAGAAAAAGAAATACAAAAAGACAAAATGGTTGTCTATGGAGGGCTTACAAACAGCTAAGAAAAAAAGAGAAGCTAAAGGCAAAGGAGAAAAGGAATGAAACATCGATCTGAATGAAGAGTTCCAAAGAAGCAAGGGGAGATAAGAAAGCCTTCCTCAGTGATCAGTGCAAACAAATAGAGGGAAACAATAGAATGGGAAAGACTAGAGACCACTTCAAGAAAATTAGATATCAAGGGAACATTTTATGCAAAGATTGGCACAATAAAGGATAGAAACAGCATGGACCTAACAGAAGCAGAAGGTATTAAGATGAGGCAAGAATACACAGAAGAACTACATAAAAAAGATCTTCATGACCCAGATAACCATGATGGTGTATACACTCACCTAGAGACAGACATCTTGGAGTGTGAAGTCAAGTGGGCCTTAGGAAGTATCATCACGAACAAAGCTAGTGAGGTGATGGAATTCCAGTTGAGCTGTTTCAAATCCTAAAAGCTGATGCTGTGAAAGTGCTGCATGCAATATGCCAGCAAATTTGGAAAACTCAGCAGTTGCCACAGCACTGGAAAAGGTCAGGTTTCATTCCTGAAGAAAGCAATGCCAAACAATGTTCAAACTACTGCACAATTGCATAAATCTTACATTCTAGCAAAGTAATGCACAAAATTTTTCAAGCCAGGCTTTAACAGTATGTGAATCATGAACTTCCAGATGTTTAAGCTGGTTTTAGAAAAAGCAGAGGAACCAGAGATCAAACTGCCAACATCTGCTGGTCATAGAAAAAGTAAGAGAATTCCTAAAAACCGTTTATTTCTGCTTCATTGACTAAGCTAAAGCCTTTTTACTGTGTGGATCATAACACACTGTGGAAAATTCATCAAGAGATAGGAATACCAGACCACCTTACCTGCCTCCTGAGAAATCTATGTGCAGATCAAGAAGCAACAGTTAGAACCGGACATGGAATAGACTGGTTCCAAATTGGAAAAAGGGTATGTCAAGGCTGTATATTGTCACCCTGCTTATTTAACTTATATGCAGAGTACATCACACGAAATGCCAGGCTGGATGAAGCACAAGCTGGAATCAAGATCACCAGAAGAAATATAAATAACCTCAGATATGCGGATGACACCATAAAGCAAAGAGGAACTAAAGAGCCTCTTAATGAAAGTGAAAGAGGAGAGTGAAATAGATGGTGTAAAACTCAACATTCAAAAAACGAAGATCATGGCATCTGGTCCCATTGCTTCATGGCAAATGGATGGAGAAACAATGGAAACTGTGACAGATTTGATTTTCTTGGGCTCCAAAATCCCTGAAGATGATTACTGCAGCCATGAAGTTAGAGGACGCTTGATCCGTGGAAGAAAAGCTGTAAGAAACCTAGACAGCAGATTCATTACTTTGCCAACAAGGTCCGTATAGTCAAAGCTAAGGTTTTTCACATGTATGGGTGTGAGAGTTAGAATATAAAGAAAGCTGGGTACCAAAAATTATGCTTTTGAACTGCGGTGTTGGAGAAGACTCTTGAGAGTCTTTTGGACTGCAAGGAGATCCAAGCAGTCCATCCTAAAGGGAATCAGTCCTGAATATTCATTGAAAGGACTGATGCTGAAGCTGAAACTCCAATACTTTGGCCACCTGATGTGAAGAGCTGACTCATTGGAAAAGACCCTGATGCTGGGAAAGATTGAAGGCAGGAGGAGAAGGGGATGACAGAGGATGAGATGGTTAGATGGCATCATTGACTCCATGGACAAAGTTTGAGTAAACTACAGGAGTTGGCCATGGACAGGAAGGCCTGGTGTGTTGTAGTCCATGGGGTCATAAAAAGTAGGATACAACTAAGGACTGAACTGAAATGATTGAAGATTTTTCCATTAGTTATGCATGGATGTGAGAGGTGGATCATAAAGAAGGTTGAGTGCCAAAGAATGAATGCTTTTGAACTGTGGTGTTGGAGAAGATTGTTGAGAGTTCCTTGGACAGCAAGTTCAAACCAGGCAGACCTAAAGGAGATCAGTCCTGAATATTCATTGGAAGGACTGGTACTGAAGCTGAAGCTGAAGCTCCAATACTTTAGCCATCTTACGGGAAGCGCTGACTCATTAGAAAAGACCCTGATGCTTGGAAAGATTGAAGGTAGGAGAGGGGGACAACAAAGGACTAGATGATTGGATGACATCCCAACTAAATGGACATTAGTTTAGAGCAAGCTTTGGGAACTGGTGAAGGACAAGGAAGCCTGGTGTGATGCAGTCCATGAGGTCACAAAAGTCAGACTTGATTGAGCAACTGAACAACAATGGAGATGTCATTTGTTGCACATGCAACATAAGACTGTTGAAAATGTCAGAAAATGACTTGATGCACTTATTCTACATAATAATATTTGACATTTTATAGGAAAGCAATGCTAGTCCTTGGAGAAAATGAACAAAGCCTCTCTAGCTTGAGTAGAGCTTCCCAGGTGAGTGCTGGTGGTAAAGAACATGTCTGCCAGTTCCGGAGACATAAGAGACATGGATTTGATCCCTGGGTCAGGAAGGTCCCCTGCAGAAGTATATGGCAACCCACCCCAGTGTTTTTGCTTGGAAAATCCCATGGACAGAGGTACAGTCCATAGGGTTGCAAAGAGATGGGCACAACTGAAGCGACAGCATGGACATGCACAGTTTGAGTAGAAGGTGATAAATTTTCTTTCACAGCCAATCTAATGATCAATGCACACATTTCTTGATGTGACAGTTAAGAAAATTCACTTTTTTTACATCAAGCTTCATCTCTGTGCTTCATCTTAGTCATTATTCCTGACATAGTCTTTAATATGTCTATAGTTACATATACATAATGAAAGATCCTCTTTATAGTTGATCATGATGATTTTTTTCTCTTTTAACTGTTATTCTTGTCATTTTAGCCCAAGACATTATCATAAACAATGCTATGTGTATGTATGCTAAGTCACTTCAGTGATGTCTGACTCTACAATTCTATGGACTATAGCCCACCAGGCTCCTCCTTCCATGGGATTCTCTAAGCAAAAATACTGGAGTGGGCTGCCATACTCTCCTCCAGGGGATCTTTCCCAACCCAGGGATCAAATCTGCATCTCTTATGCCTCCTATATTGAAAGGCAAGTTCTTTGCCAGTAGCACCACCTGAGAAGCCCAAACGATGCTTTACCTATATTGCCATCTTTTTTGAGCATTACCTTATTAGCATGTGAAATGAGCACACTTGTGCAGTAGTTTGAACATTCTTTGGCATTGCCCTTCTTTGGGATTGGAATGAAAACTGACCTTTTCCAGTCCTCTGGCCACTGCTGTGTTTTTCAAATTTGCTAGCATATTGAGTGCAGCATTTATTTGGTGGGTTTATTTGGGTGGGTGGGGCGATGCCTGAAGAATATCAACAGTAATTGTTGTCATTTATTATTCCTTATATAAAAGCATACATTTATTGACAATAAATAGCCAAGATGAATGGCTCTCCTAATTTGTGTATCTCTAATAACTTTCCCTCCTATAGGTTACTTTAAAACTCATATGAATCTCTTGACAGTTAGAAAATACTTCCTTCTACCATTCTGCCAATACTTGATGCACAGATTTTCATTCAGGCATATATATATTTGTATAATATTTCTTCTTTGGCTATAATATTTTACTATCCTTGCTATGTTTCACCCTCTTAAATCAGAGTGAAACTTTTTGATAGTGGGCCATCAGTTGCTAGACAAAGAAACAGGTGCACAAATAGGCATACTAGGCTATTGTTCAAGTCTAATGTTATAAAAGAGTAATATGACTCTGGGATAGTAAATTTCTAATATTATTAGAAAAATAAAATCATAAGCTCAAATCAAAAGTAAAAATGATTATTAAATCATTTTAATCATCATCATCATAAGTGATGAATTAAATGAATAAAAATCAGATAACTGAAGCACCAGAGTTTTCCATATATAACCTTACTTGACAGAAAAAAGAAAGAAAACACTTGAAAGAAAACAAGTTTGAACAACTTAAAAAATAAAATTGAAGGAACTAAAAAATATTAAACCCAACTAATGAGAGGTGGGGCATGTGTCATTATCACATATTCATATACAGTGAAAGAGGTTGACCCATGCTCATGAAATATATTTTCTCGGATAATTGGCCTTTATTATGTAACCAAATGCTTTAATTTTTCTATCATCATGGAGGATAAAGTGCTACAACTTAGTCTTTTAAAAAAAGAAAGGCAAACACCATTTATCAGTTCAGTTCAGTCGCTCAGTCATGTCCAACTCTTTGCGACCCCATGAACTGCAGCATGCCAGGCCTCCCTGTCCATCACCAACTCCCGGAGTCCACCCAAACCCATGTCCATTGAGTCAGTGATGCCATCCAACCATCTCATTCTCTGTCGACCCCTTCTCCTGCTGCCCTCAATCTTTTCCAGCATCAGAGTCTTTCAAATGAGTTAGCTCTTCACATCAGGTGGCCAAAGTATTGGAGTTTCAGCTTCAATATCAGTCCTACCAATGAACACCCAGCACTGATCTCCTTTAGGATGGACTGGTTGGATCTCCTTGCAGTCCAAGGGACTCTCAAGAGTCTTGTCCAACCACAGTTCAAAAGCATCAATTTTTTGGTGCTCAGCTTTCTTTATAGTCCAACTCTAACATCCATACATGACCACTGGAAAAACCATAGCCTTGACTAGACGGACCTTTGTTGACGTCTCTGTTTTTTAATATGTTGTCTAGGTTGGTCATAACTTTCCTTCCAAGGAGTACACATCTTTTAATTTCATGGCTATAATTACCATCTGCAATGATTTATCAGTACACAATCCATTTTTTAAAAATAGGCCAAAAATTTAGTGTTTCTAACAGTGTTTAAATCAGATGGAAGGCCATGATTTCAAAATAGTTTACTGATGGTCCTTTCTGTCTAAAAGTATACACAGACACAAATACACACAAAATTGATCTCTTCCTACTACCTCATGGCCATCAGCATAATGTCCTAAGAGGGTGATTCTTCAGGGTCACTGATGCACAGAGCCACTTGCCCTTCACTTCAAGAACCCACAGAGTATACCAGAGGTAGCTGTGCATTATTTCAAGGGATTTTTGAAATGTTATTTCTCCTGAGATGAGGCTATCACTTTTTACATGGAATTTGACGGGATATCTGTCTAGGAAATCAGATAAACAAGCTATAACGAGGAATAAGGAGGGTCTCTTTTACTATGAAGGTGAAGTGAAGTCGCTCAGTCATGTCCAACTCTTTGCAACCTCATGGACTGTAGTCTACCAGGTTCCTAAATCCATGGAATTTTCCAGGGAAGAGTACTGGAGTGGGTTGCCATTTCCTTCTCCAGGGGATCTTTCCAGCCCAGGGACTGAACCCTGGTCTCCCGCATTGCAGGCAGGCACTTTACCATCTGAGTCACCAGGGAATGTTGAGTCCTGTATTAGAGACTACTTGTATTTTTGGTTTGTTTGCTTGCTTGCTTACTGAGTTCATACTTTGTTCTAACTACTTCAAGTGCCCTAAATTTTAATCTCCAGGTATAAGTTGTAATTTAATATCCAAAAGTAAAAAGGAAAACATGAAGAAAAGAAAAGAGAACACAAAGTAAAATAACCTATAATAAAGTTTAGTATAAACCTACACAGTATCAGCAAATACTTGACAGTTTTTTTATGTGCAATAACTCCAAGATCTAAAACACTTACTAGATGATGACTAAATTTTACAAATCAAAATTTGAGAATTTTAGTGGTACTTCATTTGTTCATTCACTCATATATTCATTTAACAAATATCTGAGTTACTATGTGCCAACTACTGCCAAGTACCTGGATGACAGAAGGAGAAGAATGGACATATTCAGTACATTCATGAAAAATGTAGACAAAAGTTAATAATCACACAAATACACAATTGCAGTCTGTGATCACTGATGTGAAGGGAGAGTACAAGATTCAATGAGATTGCCTATTAGGGAAATTTAATCAAGTCGGGGAAATCATAAAATCTCCTAAAGGAAGTGACTCTCTGAGCTCTGACCTGCAGGATGAAAGGTCATTACTAACGCAGGTGAGGTGCAGGGTAAGAGTAATCTGTGTTTACATGAAGTCCCCAAGAAAAGCGAGACAGGTAACCTCAAGTACTCTATACAGGTTAACAAAAACCGCTAACCACATCCGCTAGCTTTTTTGGATCCATTAAAGACATGTGCCTAACCTGATCATTAAGCACCTAATTGCCTGAAAGTAAACATTACTGAGCCTGGAGGGCTACGGTTCAGGAGGTCACAAAAGATTTGGGCACAATTTAGCAACTAAACAACAAGCATTACTAAAATCTTTTCTCAAATTTTATCTGTGGTTGTGGTAATTGACTAGAGATGACTGCCTTGAATATTTTTGTGAATTACATGATTATTTTGGCCAGGATCAGAGAAAAATGTGTGGCCTACCTTTGTCTGGTAAAATACTGAAAAGAAGACATCACAGAGTGCCAACCTTTACTTTGGCTTTATTATTTACCTAAAGACACTGGGAGCTTCTTTGGTAGCTCAGACAGTAAAGAAGCTGCCTACTACCAATGCAGGAGACATAAGAGACACGGGTTCCACCCCTTGGTTGGTACGATTCCCTGGAGACGGGAATGGCAATCCACTCCAGTATTCTTGCCTGGAAAATTCCATGACAGAGGACCCTGGTGGGCTACAAGTCCATGGAGTTGCAAAGAGTTGGACATGACTGAGCAACTAACACAACAACAACAAAAGACACTGGAGAAAAAAACGGCTGAATTCACAAAGACCCTGAAAAGAGACTATTTTCTGTGCCCCCAAACAAGTAAAAGTTGTAACATTAGGGGGTGCAAATTATATCATACTGACCAACTTCAAGGTCTTAAATCCCTAGTCACCTTCTTTAGAGTGAATTCTGAAATGTTTTTCCAAAAGACTTTTGTTCTTCCTATTCATCCTTTTGAAACCCATTCCGAAGATTAGGTGGGTTCATCTATTCAAACAGAAGTTTGATTTAGGCACTTTAATTTACAGAAACCTCAACATATTCTCTTTATTATAAATAATCTGCCTAAGCCACAAATGACTTCTGAACCTCACATTCTTGCAAAAGAGTACAGTTTGTACTCTTAGCTATCTAATCCCTATCAAAATTCTAGTTCAAAGAAATAATATTTATGGAGGATTGCCTAAATGACACATACAACATTCATTACTCAGGCCAGAGAGTCTAAATTTTACATCTCAATCTGACCAGACCATGAATGAACTAATTCTAACTACTAATGCAATGCATCAGTATCTCTTAAAATTGCTTTTATTGAACTTCCCATTGAAGTTATTTATTCGACAGACATTGACAGATATTATAAGAAATGGCTTTATTTTGTCTGTTATGGGGGGCTACTGCTCATACACTATACTACATAGTAGGCCTTCATGAAGATGGGGGGGAAATTCCTGCAGGTCTAAGTATATAGAAAAATAACAATTCATTCCAGAAACTTGTATTTTTAAATTTTTTATAGTATAGGTATGTTGCCTCCTTCAATTTATCTGCTAAATAGATCAAAGGTAGATTAGAGGTTAATACTGTCAATAGAAACTGAACAGACCTTTACAGAAAATACTACAGCTTCCTTATTTTTCTCCATATCTTCACCCTTTCTTTGATTCTATCCACTACTTATTAACACAATTTAAAATTGACTAAAACCTACAAAAAAACAGTCTTTTAGAGTTTAACTCTTTAAATTAAGAGAAATATAATGTTTATAGATATGTATTTTCAGAAAATTGCTTAAAAAAGCTTCAAGTATTTTTTAATACCCATCTTAATTATTGGATTTTAATTCAATACTCCCAACTATGTTTTTAAACGTGATGTGTTAACCAAGAGAAAAGAAGTCAATTTTTTCATGTATTTTTTACTTTCTTAAGAGCAAAATGTTTTGAAAAAAACATTCCAGAGACTACAATGAAACAAAAATGAGAGCCTACATGGGATTTCATATACTAATCATAAATTTTCATTCAGGAAAGTGTGAGTAAATGGTACTAGAAACAAGAACATTCACAGATATCTGACTTTTTCTTTGTCCAGTGTTCTCATCCTTCCTTAACACAAGGTCATAAGCATTAATATTAAATTCTTAAAGTATTAAATTTATCAATACATAATGTTGAATAATTGGAAGTTTAATCTAAAAAATATTAATTCTCTATTGCAAATGAATTTTATAATCTATGATAAATTATTGCCAGCACAGATAAATAGCAAAGAACAGGGGTTTTTTTTTAGCTTTAGCATAAAAAGAGAAAAAAAAGATTAATCAATATCAGTAAGCAATAATCTAGTGAAGTGAAGTGAGGTCGTGCAGTGGTGTCCGACTCTTTGCAACCCCATAGGCTGTAGCCCACCAGGCTCCTTAGTCCATGGGATTTTCCAGGCATGAATACTGGAGTCGGTTGCCATTTCCTTCTCCAGATGATCTTCCCGACCCAAGGATCAAACCTGGGTCTCCCACATTGTAGGCAGATGCTTTACCGTCTGAGCTACCAGGGAAGCAGAGCCCTGATGAACTGCAACAAATTTCCCTAAAAATAAAATAATCAAGGAAGCTTAAAATGTGCGGAGAACACCAATAAACAAGCAGTGAGCACAGGCTGGTTCAAAGAACACTGAGCATGCTATCTGAATATAAAGAAAAACAGGGACATGGTCAGGAAAAGAATAAAAGAAACACCTTTCAAATGAATATTAAGAAAAAGTGAAAGCCAGAGTGATAGTAGAAGAATTGGAAGGATTTATGATATTGAATTTTTTTTTTAAAGGAAGGTTCCAGTGACAAAAATTTCCAACAACATACTCTCTGTGCAAAGATTGTGATGACCCCCAAATCACAATTTCTCGCTTTGAAAATCAGACATATGGTAGCACAGAAAAAAAAACCTTAGTTCTAAAATATTGATAAGCACAATGATTGGTAGGATTTTTAGGATAAAATGTATAGATTTCCACACCTTGAAGAATAACTTCAGCTCTACCATGTAACATGTAGTTTGGATCCACTGGGTTGGCCAATAGAAAAGCCATAGAACTTCTCAGTCTGCTTTCTAGTTGCAATAGCTGTGAAGTCACTTGAGTAAGTAAAATGTTAAACAAAGACAAATTCTAAAAATAAAAAGTTTCAGACTTTTTATATTATACTTGTTCTTTAGAGAAAATTTCTAAGTTAATTGCTAGTATTTCACACTGCTTAAATAAAACTGACTTGCAAGAATGCTGACATGTAATTCTTTTTGGATCATCAACTGGTAGAAAAATAATTATTTCTTCTAAAAATCAGTAACTGGGTAAACTAGAAAGTTGGAAGGTGTTCCCTTTTTCAACATGCTATCTTCCATGGAGGCACAAATCACTGTAACTCTTGCTTAGAATAATATCTTTCCCTAGTGAGGAGAAGACCTTATGGCAACCCATCCTCTCCCTAGATACATATGTGTCACATAGAAATCTATTCTGCATCTTCCCTCTCTTTTTTATACTTAAATAATAGAACTGAAATCCATGTCTTCTGAATTTATAAAATGAATGGATTTATCTGTGAGGAAAACCAATGGGAAAGAAGATTTCAAAATGTTTAACAGTATCACAAAGGTGATACACTGCTGTGCTGATTTTAGTCTGAAGCAGATAAACTCAAATTATAGTTTAACCTCTGGTTATAGGAACCATTCCATTTTGAAAATATTTGTTGCAAAATTAAAATAGATACTGTAATTGCATGAAGAGTGGCTCTGATGTGTTTACACTCACCAGGGAGTACACTCAAAGATGGGGAAAACATGCCCCCCAAATCACACACATAGACATGTCTTGATGTATAGAAGTAAATACTCTATATGACCTAATACATGCAGAAATTAGAGTTGATTGGATATAAATATAGAACAAACTAAGCAAAAGATATTAATGACTTGGGTACAATACTGCCAAAGAACTCATGCTTTTCAGCACATATAAGTACACTATGATATCTATGATACCTATTTTTTTAAACAATAGAAGTTAATTTTGCTTGAAGAAAAAAAATCAGATATGGGGAAAAGCCACACATACTCTTCATCTTCCTCACATACAAATACACATATATGTCATATAAGAAAACAGTTTTGTGTGAACACACAACCAAATTGGTACATGAAAAATATTACAGCACAAACTTAATTTATAAGAAACCTGACATTTAAAGTCAGATATGGTAAGTGTGAATACTAGGTTTGTTAAGACAAAGTAACCACATTCTTAGAATGTGGACTCTATCCTCAGGAATACCTGGTTTCAAGCACAAGCGCCACCTTTAAAATTTGTAGATTTCTGATGTTTTATTTAACCTCTCTGTCTCAGATTTCTTGTCTGCAAAGTAGAAAAAAACAACACACATCTGATAGGGTTATTTTTAAGATTTACTGAGATCATATGTACTTTAATATTGTGTGCCTATATAAAGACAAAGTAACTTTTTTCTTTTTAAAGAATGAGATTTTGTACAGAATAATTTTCTGAACTCTTACAACATTTATTTTAAACTCATAATAAAACCATCAACCTAGTAGAGTACAAGTGCATAGGCTTTCTCCACTTACTAGCTGTGGACAAATTATTCAACCTCTCCAAGTCTTGGCTTTCTCACATGCAAATTGTGAATAAAAATGTTTATTTTGGAAAATTTTTTGAGAAATTTAAAATAATGCATACAAAAAGTACCTAAAGTAAACTTCAGTATGTTTTCATTTGCTTTGTGAACATTTCACTGTAGCCCTACCAGCTTTCAAAAACATCCAAAGGTGCCCCCAATGCTCACTGTAGCACTCTTTACAATAGCAAAGACACGGAAGCAACTTAGATGTCTGACAACAGATAAACGGATAAATAAGTTGTGATACATGTATGCAATGCATATTACTCAGTCATAAAAAAGAATGAATTTGAGTAAGTTTTAGTGAGGTGGGTGAAACTAGAGCCTATTATACAGAGTGAAGTAAGTCAGAAAGAAAAAAATAAATATTTTATATTAATGCATATATATGGAATCTAGAAAAATGGCACTGATGAACCAATTTGCAGGGCAGGAATAGAGGCAGACCTAGGGGACAGACTTACGGACACAGCAGGGGAGAAGAGGGTGGGGTGACTTGAGAGAGTAGCACTGAAACACATACATTACTGTATATAAAATAGATAGCTAGTGGGAATTTGCTGTATAAAACAGGGAGCTCAACCCAGTGGGAAGTTAGTATATAACACAGGGAGCTCAACCTAGTGCTCCGTGACAACCTAGAGGGGTGGGATGGGATCAAGAGTGGGAGGGAGGTTCAAGAGGAAAGAAACATATGTATACTTACGGCTGATTCAAGATGCTGTATGGCAGAAACAAACAAATCATTATAAAGCAATTAATCTCCAATTAAAAATAAATTTTAAAAAATCTTGAGAGATGAAATTATTTTTTATGTATTTCTTCATTATCTACTGTACACATATTTTTGCTGAAAAAGGAAGTTGAGACTAATGCTCAAGAATCATGAGATACTCTTCCAAGGACTGACATGCTGTAGAATTGCTGTTAAAGTACAAATGAAATTATTTTTAATGAGAAAACTGATTTTAAAACTCACTAGATATTCATGGTGCATAACTAGCAAGACTCTTGGACACCTACGCTTTCCTACTTTGTGTGTGTGTGTGTCTGTGTGTGTATAGGTAGGGAGACCATCAACGTATTCCTTTTGTCACACAAATGTAAAACAAATAGTCTTTCCTCTGTCTGGAAATGTTCAAACAGCAGAGAAATAATTCAAAGCAAGTTGTTCATCTTATGATTTTAAGTTTTATACTAATAAAATAAGTAGTGCCTTAAAAGCAGAGTGACCTCAAGGAGGCAGAGGTCTTCAGATCATCAGTGAAGGTTGGGCTGGTCCTACCTTCCTTGTCCCCCAGGCCTTCTGTTTCTTGCAGGCTCTAAATTTGCCAGGACCTAGAAATGTTCTGCTTTCTCAGAACACTGGGGTAGAAAGGCTGTGGCCTCTGAGCAGGGAGTTACCTCTTATGTTGTGTGAATCTGACAAGATTGTGAAAGATAACCTAAGAACAGGTGCTGGAAGGTGAAACAAGCAGCTACCAAGACAGATATGTTTAACAGATGAGTTGAGCACTCATGAGAGAAGCTCCGTCTAGTCAAGGCTATGGTTTTTCCTGTGGTCATGTATGGATGTGAGAGTTGGACTGTGAAGAAGGCTGAGCGCCGAAGAATTGATGCTTTTGAACTGTGGTGTTGGAGAAGACTCTTGAGAGTCCCTTGGACTGCAAGGAGATCCAACCAGTCCATCCTGAAGGAGATCAGCCCTGGGATTTCTTTGGAAGGAATGATGCTAAAGCTGAAACTCCAGTACTTTGGCCACCTCATGCGAAGAGCTGACTCATTGGAAAAGACTCTGATGCTGGGAGGGATTGGGGGCAAGAGGAGAAGGGGACGACAGAGGATGAGATGGCTGGATGGCATCACTGCCTCGATGGACATGAGTCTGAGTGAACTCCGGGAGTTGGTGATGGACAGGGAGGCCTGGTGTGCTGCGATTCATGGGGTCGCAAAGAGTCAGACACGACTGAGCGACTGAACTGAACTGAACTGAACTGAGAGAAGCTCAGAATGAGTCTTCAAATATTTTAAGGATATATGCATCCTTCCTGCTACACAAGATGAAGTAACTGAATAACCAGAAGATTTTAGCCTCTAAATCTTAAAGCTTCCTGCGAATGAGTACTGAATGTGCTGCCAAGAATATAAAAACAAAGAATTCACAATATGGTGACATGAGAGCAGGGAAATAGAAAAAAAGAACACAGAATAAAGTGACTCAAATAATAAGTAGTTCTATAGCAGTGGCAAAATATACAAAATGCTATAAGAACACAGGTGTGTGGTAGGCATAAATTCTATTTAGCTTTACTCAGGGAAGACTTCAAAGAAGTATAGTTCAAGCAGTATTTTGAAGGCAGAAGCGATAAAAAAAGAGGCAAGCTCTTCAGAACATCAAGAATAAATGTGAATATATGGAATGGCATGTGGTATTCAGGAAATGACAAATAGTCCAGTGCAAGCAATGCATCACAGGTGACATAACTTAAAGGGAGCAAAGTGCTGAAAAACAGTGACTCAAATAAGTATGTACTATGAGACCTGGAGCCCATGATCAGATGCAAGTCTTGGACTCAAACAGTCCAAGACATTTAACATTTTTTTTGAGATCCCGACGTACTCTTCTACTGGACAGGAAAAAGTAGGATTCTATTATCTAGAATTCTGATGTGAATGTGACTCCAGATCTGAAATCGTCACTATTGACCGAAACAAGCAGCTTTTTATGGACATCTACATAAACACTCTGAAGATTTCAATTTTAGGCTCTGCAGTGCAAAATGTTAGTGAATTAATAGTTATAAAACAGAATTTTAAATGTACACATCAGAGTCACTATAAGACAATGCTCAATTAATTTAGTGTAAATCAAAATAAACTAGCTCCAGGACCCAAAATAACAAATTTCCAGATTTTTCTTTATTGCTCTTCCTAAGAAAAAGAGCACATGTTTGATAGTATAAAGACAGTTATTGTGATTAACAGAAGACAGGGTATGAGGAAGAACTTCCAGGAATTCTTGAATACCTGAATGCTTGAATTGGAACTTGAATCACAGGTAGAATTCAAATGGGTCTAGATTCAGGAGAACCATTCCAAGAGGGAGGAAAAAAAAAAATCTCTCAGTAAAGACTTTTCCTCTCCAAGGCTTACATTCAGTTCAGTTCAGTTCAGTTCAGTTTAGTTGCTCAGTTGTGTTTGATTCTTTGAGACCCCATGGACTGCAGCACACCAGGCCTCCCTGTCCATCACCAACTCCCAGAGGTTACCCAAACTCATGTCCATTGAGTCAGTGATGCCATCCAATCATCTCATCCTCTGTTGTCCCCTTCTCCTCCTGCCTTCAAACTTTCCCAGCATCAGGGTCTTTTCAAATAAATCAGCTCTTCGCATCAGGTAGCCAAAGTATTGGAGTTTCAACATCAGTCCTTCCAATGAACACTCAGGACTGATCTCCTTTAGGATGGACTGGTTGGATCCTGCAGTCCAAGGGACTCTTAAGAGCCTTCTCCAACACCGCAGTTCAAAAGAATCAATTCTTCGGTGCTCAGCTTTCTTTATAGTCCAACTCTCACATCCATAACATGGACTACTGGAAAAACCACAGCCTTGACTAGATGGACCTTTGTTGGCAAAGTAATGTCTTTGCTTTTTAATATGCTATCTAGGTTGGTCATAACTTTCCTTCCAAGGAGTGTCTTTTAATTTCATGGCTGCAATCACCATCTGCAGTGATTTTGGAGCCCCCCAAAATAAAATAAGGCTTACATACCAGAGGATGAAGAGAGTTATTAAAATTTAAAAATGGGGAATTTTATTGTATGCTAAAAGGTGATAAATGTTATAGGAAAAACAAGAGAAGGATGGTAGGTGATTAGTCAATGTGGTTGTAGAATGGAAGTTTAAATAGGATTGTCAGGGCAGACCTTATTGAGAAAGTGACATTTAAAGACTTGGAGGAGGAGATGAAGTTAACCATATAGATTATCTGGAGGAGGAGCAACTTGGGTAGAGGAACAGTCATTGTAAAGGCCCTGAGGAAAGGGCATGCCTATGTTTGAGAAACAGCAAGAAGGTTGATGTGGCACAACCAGAGTAAAGAAGAGGGAGGGTAGTAGATATGCACTTAGATTGTATATGGTCTTGTAGACCATTTTAAGTTTTTAAATATTACTTTTAAGAAAATGGCAGCAGAGCTGGGGCAAAGAAGATTTTGAATGGTGAAGTGACACAATAAGATTTCGGTTTTAAAAGCATCTCTCCAACTGCTGTGCTGAAACAGACTGATCAAGAATGTAGGAGGACATACCTACTAACTAGAGGACATACCTACTAACTAGAAGACAGTGGTGACAATAAAGACAGGAGATGACGGCTGCTTGAAGTAGGTTGGCAGACGTGAAAACAGAACTAACTGAAATCCGTATACATTTTAGTGGAGCTCACACAGAGCAAAATCTACCATACTGTTTATTTTTCAAGATTCATTCATTTCCATTCATTTAGTTAATTATCAAGCATTTACTATACATTTATTACGAGCAAAGTGCCATATAGCTTAACTATCATCCTACAATTTTAGAATGTCACTGTGTCATTTGAACATCTCTACTCTTTCAAGTCCACTCACTGGCATAAAGTATCTCAATGCTGTTGGTTTCAATCTATTGCTTATTTTCAGAAATACCTGCTGCCAAACCAAGATAAGATGAGCTTTAACTCTAATGACTGTCTTTTAACAGATAATACATTGGGACAACTGTAGGAATTAGGAAAAGAGAAGGAGAAAACTCACTCAGCACCCAGATAGTAGAAGATAAAGGACTGAGGTGGGGGGATGGGGGACAAGGACAAAAAAATATATAATTTTAATTTTAAAATCATCAGAAAAAGTATTTGAAAATTCATACTTTCACTTCTTCAAGAAAAATTAAACCAATCTTTTAGAAATTGTATTTTTTTTCCAAACTAAGAGGAAAACAGCAGCAGGGAAGTCCAGGGCAGTACTGTGGGTAGATCTGGAAGGTAGTTTGAAATGGGATACGCACTTAAATCAATTGCTAATAACAAAGTGCTTATATCATTTATAGGACAATTTATTTCTTTAGAGGGAAAAGGATAATAGTTTTAAACTAGATATGTTTTATTAGAGAGGTTTTGGTATGGTTAGGCTCCATGTCCTTACCTAGAAGACTCTAAAATAGCCCCCTGCTGACTTCTGCTAAAGTCCAGGCTCACTCTGTACTTCAGCAACAATGGCCTCTCTGCTCTTATCAGACACCTTAAGTATGTAACTCTCTTTTCCACTTGCAGTTCCTTCTCTCTGGAATGTTCTTTCCTCAAATATGGTACCTACAGGGCTTGCTCCTTAACTTCAGTCTCCACAGTAAGGCTACCATATCAATTAGGTCTTCTTTGACCACTTTATATGAAACAGCTCTCAACATCAGTCTCTATCCTTGGTTCCAGCCTTATTTTTCCTTATGGCACTCATCATCATCTGACATATTATTCACTTTCTAAAAAAGTATCCTGTTATTTCAATGAAAGTAGGGACTTTAATTCACTACTAAATCCACATGGCCTAGAACAGTGCCTATCACAATGTATATGCTCAGCATATATGACGATAAACACACCAGTTCAAAACATGCTTCTGGAGAAAAGCAGCAGCATGTCTTTTGCAAAAAGTATTTTTAGCTATATATATATATATATATATCATATAACTATATCTATTTATGTATACACACATACACACACATACACACACCAAGTGGCACTAGTGGTAAAGAGTCTGCCTGCCAACATGCTAGACTTAAGAGACTCAGGTTCTATCCTTGGGTTGGGAAGATCCCCTGGAGGAGGGCATGGCAATCCACTCCAGTATTCTTGCCTGGAGAATCCTCATGGACAGAGGAGCCTGATGGGCTACGGTCCATAGGCTTGCAAAGAGTAGGACACAATTGAAGCAACTTAGCACACAGTTGCCATTTTCACCTCCAGGGGATCTTTCTAACCCAGAAATTGATCCTGTGTCTTTTGCATCTCCTTGCATTGGCAGGCAGATTCTTTACCACTGAGCCACTCAGGAAGCCTATATATATATATATATATATATATATATATAGGCTTAATATATATATATATATGAAGCAAAAGCTTAAACGAAGTTGCCCAGTCGTGTCCGACTCTTTGCGACCCCATGGACTGTAGCCTACCAGGCTTCTCAGTCCATGGAATGTTCCAGGCAAGAGTACTGGAGTGGGTTGCCATTTCCTTCTCCAGGGGTATATATATATATTTGTTTGTAGCCCATATCAATGCTCATAGCACTGTCATAGTCCTTCACAGACATGCATGGAGCAGCAAAACATCTGATTTCCCTGACATGCATAATTACTACCGGAGGTCAAACAAGGTAACACTTGTCTTCTTATTCCTGCTCTTGTACTGTAAACAAATGTCCTTTTAGTGGTCTATGCAATGCCCTATCTATGCTTTTATTAGTGATTACACCTTTTAAAATAGCTCCCAAGTGTACTTTTGAAGTGCTGTCTAGTGTTCCTAATCCAAGAAAGCTGTGATGGGCCTTTTGAAGGAAATATGTGCATTAGTTACATAAACTTCACTCAGTTCAGTTCAGTTCAGTTCAGTCATTCAGTCGTGTCCGACTCTTTGTGACCCCATGAATTGCAGCACACCAGGCCTCCCTATCCATCACCAACTCCCGGAGTTCACTCAGACTCATGTCCATCGAGGCAGTGATGCCATCCAGCCATCTCATCCTCTGTCGTCCCCTTCTCCTCCTGCCCCCAATCCCTCCCAGCATCAGAGTCTTTTCCAATGAGTCAACTCTTCACATAAGGTGGCCAAAGTACTGAAGTTTCAGCATTAGCATCATTCCTTCCAAAGAAATCCCAGGGCTGATCTCCTTCAGGATGGACTGGTTGGATCTCCTTGCAGTCCAAGGGACTCTCAAGAGTCTTCTCCAACACCACAGTTCGAAAGCTTCAATTCTTCGGCGCTCAGCTTTCTTCACAGTCCAACTCTCACATCCATACATGACCACAGGAAAAACCATAGCCTTGACTAGATGGACCTTTGTTGGCAAAGTAATGTCTCTGCTTTTCAATATGCTATCTAGGTTGGTCATAACTTTTCTTCCAAGGAGTAAGTGTCTTTTAATTTCATGGCTACAGTCACCATCTGCAGTGATTTTGGAGCCCCCCCAAAAATAAAGACCTGAGCTAATAGTGATGTTGGCAATTAATTAAATGTTGTTGAATCAACAGTATATATTCGATAAAGTGTTTTAAACAGAATAACACATAAAATAAGGTTATGCATTGATCAACTGATGATAATGTTACGACCAGAAGTTCGCAGGAACCTAACTCGGCATTTCCTCTAGGAGCAATGATTCAGCATCCGCTAATTCAGAGCTTGCAGTGACTTTACAGAACATGGTTACTGTGAGTAATGAGAATTGGCTGTATTCATGTATAAATATATGTGCACAGTGACTTTTACATACAAATTGAAGAAAGAAAAATTCTGTAAAGTTCATAGCTCATAGGGATGCACAGAACACTCTAGCCAAGAATATAATCCTTCATAAAACATATGGTTGACATTAATGTTAATCACATGGTTCCATCAACTGAAAGTGATTGAATAACTCAGACCTACTGGAAAGGACAGAAGCTATTAACTGAAAGACTTTAGTTGTGTAGGCTTTGGCAGTACTTAACTTTATTCTCCTTTATAAAATGGGTACTCATTAATATTAAATTATTTAAACCAGAAAGTGAACTGAACATGATTACCCAAATCACTTTACTTGCTTAATGAACATAACTTTCTTTGTTATGTTACCCAGGGAATCATTTATAAAATCCCCAGAGGGGAAATTTGTACAATTATGCCACCTGGAGTTTGGGGAATGCCACTACAAAACAAGGATGATAACCCATATTAACCTTTTTTTAGTATTAGGAATGCAAAGTATATGTGCATTGCTGCCAAAGATACTGTCAGATTTTTGTGGCAACTATTAGGATGCTTAATAATGCTTATTATTTTGTAAACACATTGTACTCCTTCAGGAGTAAGCAGTAATGAATGAGAGAAGTTAAACATTAGTTATCCATATAATAACTATACATGGAACAGAAAGCAACTTGACTTAATCCATTTTCCTAACTGTTGTAGTAGAGTATTGAAGCCCATCTATGAACACTCAGCTGTTGCTAATAAATGGGGCATACAGCACATTATTGATAAAAATCATTCTCCTTATTCTGTAGACATATCAATTGCCAACACAACTTCTTTCCAAATTTATAATGTGATCATCTATTTATTCATTTTTTCAGCAAGTACTTCCTATTAAGTACTTCTTATATATCATACCGAGTGTACCTTAGTGTACTATCCCTGTACCAGGGAATACACTGGTATACCAGGGATACAAAGATGAATAAGAAATATTCATCCTAAAGAGTGTCACAGTCATCTTACACAAAAATATCATAGACTTGGACATTCAGCTGGACAATGAGAAAACTGCCCAGCACTGATTGCTCAGGTGGTTTGACACTGATGGTCTGTGTTCCAAACCCTCCCCATGCTTTTTGAAAGAAACCAATATGCACTAAGGTAGGAAGGAACTGACAGATCCCTCCAATCAAATGGAAATGTACATTCAAGAACCAGCTCACCTGTTCCTACCTATATCTCAGTTTTACATGAAGAAGGGGTAACTACTACTTTTGGTGAAACTTTCTCCCCAACCCTCCACCCAAAATAAAGTTGCTATCTAAATGGTTCCTTCAATTTACAGAGATTCCTCTAAATGCCCTGACCTGTTCCACTGATACTCTGGCTAAATAGAAACTTGATGATGTGCCTTATGCTACTGCTGCTCATTCACTCTGCTCAGTGGGCAGAACTAAAGGTCATCCTTAAAGACCCAACCCAAACTCCCTTTGATGAGCCATGCTACATTTTTTCTAAATCTTGGACTGTTGCCAATTACCCAACTGTATGGTCTGCCACCTGAAAGACCATAGATTGGCAGGTTAAAGATACCTACCTCTAGGGCTGCAGACTCTGTGGGGAACTGTAGCTGCTGATTATATAGCCTGGATCATTCCTATGGAGGCCCACAATAAGAACTTGTTCTCTGATGAGATCAACTGGAATCAAGATGCAGTAGCCAGATGACCATCACCCAGAACTATCATCATACCACACATGGCAGTACATCCGCCATCATAAACTGGACACATAATAAAGTACTCTATGTTTCTTACACAAAAGTCACCATTACATGCTAGACTTTCAACACTGGCCAAAAGTTGACCCATCGGTGTGGTGGTAGTACAGGAGGCCACATTTCACATAGTGTTTGTCAAGAATTGTGAAAGGTCTCACATGAAAACTACAAAGTTAGCTAGTTTCTTGAGCTACTGTTTTCAGAGTGATGTAAAGAGGGTCAGGTGACAACTGCACACACAGCAGTTCCATTACCAAAGATCACAAAGCTCAGGGAACCTGGACATTTTATAATGGGAAATAGGCGTACTCCATCTGTATCCTGGGCTTCCCAAGTGGCACCATGGCAAAGAACACATCTGCTAATGCAGGAGACATAAGAGATGCGGTCCCCGGGTCCTCTGGAGGACAGAATGGTAACCCACTCCAGCATTCTTGTCTGGAGAATCCCATGGACAGAGGAGCCTGGCAGGCTACAGTCCATAGGGTCGCAGAGAGTTGGACACGACTGAAACAACTTAGCACGACATATTAGTATCCCAGTGATACACAGTCTACTGGTACTTCACTGCCGTTGACACTTTCAGATTACAGTGGCACTGTTTCAGTTCAACCTCAGCCAACTGATTGGACTGATTGGTATACCTTCCAGGTGGCAACCCAGTTATGAGGGGACCAAGAGAATTCAAACTTAATTGCAGGTCAGTCTCTTGCACGCTATAGTTGAATCAACATAGTCCTAGGTCATAAGTACAATGACCACTGGGTTGAATACACTATTCACCCAGGTTCCTAGAGTGGACTATGAAGGCACTGGGGAAGGAACACTTTAGATCTTCAGGGGGTGGGAGAGGGGATGAATAAGTAATGCTCCTTGATCCTTAAACCTTACTTATATCTTCCCAATATAAATCCTTATGATTTTTCTGATGCCTACTGGCCTTGAGTTATACAGTGCATGGCAATCAAAGCCACAGCTAGTCAGTGACCTTGCCCATGTGACCAAACCAAACTAAAGTGAAATAATGATCCAGACTAAGTTTAGCAACACATCTCAAAGAGGAGAAACCCCTTTCAGTAATATGTTTTTATGTGAGAGAGAAAGAGCCATAGATATCTCTCTCCATTGGCCCATTTGTTTCCCCCTGTGATAATTGGCAATGACACAAAAGATCAGCATGTCAGTCCAAACTCCCTTGTGTGGGTTATAATGGATAATTGACTGGCCTTATACTTATCTTGACTGATTGAAATAAGACCTGTTAGTTGTTCTTGGTATTTATTTAAAATTGGCTAAGTCCAGGGCTCTGGGGGCATAAGTGAGATCAATACTGTAGGTTGTCCTTACCCTGCTGCTTGGAATCATATTAATAGTAGCCTTAATTGCATGCTTTATAAGACAAATTGAGTGGTTTGATCTCAACCTCTGTCAGATTAATCAGAATGGCCAGTAACATAGGCAACTCATAAAAAGTCACCAAAAGCCAAGACTGCACATGTGGTAAGTAAAATAAAGCCTTCCCCCATAAAAGATGCCACATCTTAAGCCCTGAAACCTTACATTATATTACAAAGGAGAATTAAACATGTAGATGAAATTAAGTTTACTAATCAGTTGACCTTAAAATAAGGAGATTATTCTGGATTATTTGGCAGGCATACAGTAATCAGATAATCTTCAGATGTGAAAGAAAGAGGCAGATGAGGCAATGCCAGAATGATAAGACATGAAAACACTCAACCATCCATTGCTGGTTTTGAAGATGGAAAGGGTCCAAGAGCCAAGGAATGTAATGGCTTCTAGAAGCTGGAAAAGATTCTCCCCCTGGAGCTTCCAGAAAGAAACACAACCTTGCTGACACCTTGATTTTAGGCCAGTGAGATCCATTTCATACTTTACACTCCAGAACTATACCATAATAAAATAGTGTTGTCTTAAGCCACAGAGTTTATGTAATTTGTGGATAATAATAAGACACTGACACAATGCAGGGTTCAGGGGTGGAAAGACATTCCTTTATGAGTATCTGGCCCTCCTACAGCTCTTACAGATTCACCAAGAATGCAAGACCCTGACCCTATCCTGTCTTCACCTGGTCCATTGCTCAGGGTTGTGTTTTAGGTGAGGAACCTGGAAGGATGATGTATTAAATCCCAGGCTTGTTTACTGCTTTCCATAAATGTGTCATATTTCCACAGCTTAGCATATCTTAGTTGCAATGCATGTATGAGATTCCCAGGTAGCTCAGTGATCTACTGCCAAGGTAGGAGGCGCAGAAGAAGTGGGTTCAATCCCTGGGTCAGGAAGATCCCCTAGAAGAGGAAATGGCAATCCACTCCAGTATTCCTGCCAGGAAAATTTCATGGACAGAGGAACTTGGCAGGCTACAGCACATGGAGTAGCAAAGAGTTGGACACAATTGAGCAACTGAGCACAGCACATGAGCGTGCACGCGCGCGCACACACACACACACACACACGAATCTGTCCCACTGGGAGATCTTGGAAACAATAAAACCTCACAAACCATGAAAACCAAAGCATTCTGTGCCCGAAAATAAGGAAACACAACTGAGCAACTCAGAACAGCACAACATTTGTATACCCACCGTGTGCACAGCATCTGCCTTGGCCCTATTGGCCTGTAGCACTTGGGAGTAAGGGGAACTAATGTAACAGCACTGATTGATGTGCATGCTGCTTTATCAGGGATGGTGAGCATCTAAGGGGTGGGGAAGAAGGAACAACTGCTCTTCTAATCCACAAACTCTCACTATAACAATTCCTTCATAATACGTAAGGACTGCACATATTAATAATATAAGATGATGCTTTTATATGAATTATTAAAGGGGAAGGTATAGAACATTGAGAACTGTATTTTAAATGGAAGTTATTCAGGATAAATCTCAGAAGCAGTATTTATTCAAGGAATCTGCCTCTATTTCTGTTATACAGTTTTCAGTGCATTTGAGTAAAATAAATCTGATTAACACTATAATTTAATTTGGTTAAGGGAGCTGTAATACTCTAAAACTATTGTTACAAGGAGATTTATTCACAGAAGTAAATAAAATAATTATGAAGCTGATAAAATGACTACATAAGCCATTTTACAAGAGGGATATATTTTTCCTTCTTTTCAATGAATGTTTAAAGCTCTCCTTCAAGCTCTTGGTAAATCTATTGATCTGTGAAACACAGTGCACTCCAGGGAGGCAATTCAGTTGACATTATATATCAAATGATGATATGAATAATAATCATACCATTTGGCAATTAAATGTCTTACAAACTTTTAACTGATTGAACATCAAAAAAGTCAAATGAGGTCAAACATTGTATTTTTTAATTTTCATATTAATGATATAAACAATAATATTAAAAGATATAAAGAATAAAAGGGCATAAGAAAAATTACATAAAATATTTCAAGATAAAATATATATGAGGTATGTAGCTTACTATTGACTGTATATGTAATGTGTCTTTTTAGCTTGCAGAATTGTTTTATATTTTTAAATATTTTGCTTGTAAAGTTGTTATTGAAACATTTCAAACCACTTCTTTGGATGGGTTAAGAGGAACATGTGGAAAATGGTAACTTTAATCAGTAAAGACAAAGTATCACTAAAGAACACAGATCACAGAGAAAGGAATCATCTGAATTTCAGAACTTTCACACACAAATTCTATTTTAAACATAACAGTGAAGGGTACTTTCCAAAAATTTTACATATTTTACTTATTCTCCAGTCCAACATTGAGCCCCACCAAAAAAAATACACACACTATCCCCCAAGTGGTTGATTACTAAAGAGTTAAAGATTAGACACTCATATTAGTTAAAGACCTATAGAAGCTAAAGTGTTTGTTAAAGGCTACTTTCTGTGGTCATAAATACTAGGTCACATATTTTACAATACCATAAACAATCCTGTAGTGAGAGATTTTTAAAACTTAGATTAGATCTATGTGCCTATTTTTTATCATACAAACTAAAATGTAGTTATTCACTGTACCTAACTACACTTACCTAATTATCTAAATTACTGAATTACAACTGCATTTTAAGTACTTCTATTAAATATCAGCACTATATTTATATCATAATTTAAAAATTATTAAACAATCAAGAGAGCTTCATTAAGATACTCCATACATGTATGATAAAACTTGGAGCTCTAAAGTATAAAGTAACAAATGATTGAATAAAATATCATATACCTTCCTCACCCTTGTAGCATCAACATATGCTGTCAGTGTTCCACTTTTACACGTTTTGATTAAAATTAGCTTATTTTTAAAATCGTTGATGACAATAACTCACAAAGTTTTCAACTGTTTGACATGTGCAGTAAAGAAACTAAATAACTTATCCAAAAATTTGAGATAAAATATGTATTTTCAAAAAGATAAATACTAATTTCAGATTTCTAAGGCATACAACAAATAGCAAAGGGTGACTAGAATAAGGAAACATAAAACAGAGGTAAAAAATGATCTACAAGAAGAGAGTTAGGGATGGTTACCAACAGGCATGAAAGATGAATGTTTCTTTAAAAGTTATTCTTGCCTCCAGTGCTTTGGTCAAACAAGCCTTCTATTAAAGTACTTCAATGACGCTCAGATTCACTTTGTTATTAGTTGGTATTTCTTGTAAAGCCATCAGAAAAATTTTAATAGATATCTCTTTCCCAAACATATCTTCAGATCTTCCCAAACGTAAATGCTGTAACCTTCAATCAGATTTTCTTAGATGTAAAGGATTTTTCACAATCATGTAGTTATAATTCTAAACAGCTCAACCACATTCTTCAAAAATCATTTCAAGTTCCACATTACTTATGAGAATTATTAACAGCAAGTAACATGGAATTTTATTTCAACTATTCACAACTGTATTACAAATGACCCTGGAAAAATGCTGGCGGTGGGGGTATGGACCCTCCACACAGTCCACCAACCACAAATTCTGTACTATTATAGTACCACGTTACAGAAGAAAATCCAGTTTACAAGTGGATTCACACATCTCAAACTTATGTTGTTCACGGGTCCATAACTAACTATTGCTGTGTAAAATTTACTACAAACTACTACAAACCTAGTAGCTTTAAGCAACATGTATTTATTGTCCTAAAACTTCTGTGGGTCAGATGTCTTGGAGCAGATAAGCTGGCACTCAGACTCTCGCAAAGTGTTGGCTGAAGTGTGTACTTTCCTGGAGCTCCAGGTTCTCCTCCAAGCTCATGTGACAATAGGCACAGTCTAGTTCCTTGCTTTTGTGAAGGCTCCATTTTCTTGATGGCTGTAGGGAAGAGGTTGCCTCAGCTCCTGAGAGGCTGCTCACAGTTCTTTGCCACATGACAATTTCTCAAGTCCTCTCAAAAGACATTAGCTTGCTTCTTCAAGTCCAGCAGGATAAACTCTTGCTCCAGTCTGTTAAGATGGAATCTTATATAACATAATATATTCATAGCAATGACTATTCCACCATCTGTGCCATGTTCAGTTGGCTAGAAATAAGCAACAGGTTCTGCCCTCACTCAAAGGGTGGGAATTATTCAAAAGTGTGACTCACTATGGAGTGACCTTAGGAAGTATCCACCAAAATAATTCCCAGGCTAAACTTATAAACTCTAAAACCAGATTGCCTCAACTTAAATTCTGACTCTATGCTTACTAATTACTATTTATATCTGTTTCTCCATCTTAAAATGAGATTATCGTACCTCTTCTTAAAGTTGTGAGTTAATATTTTTTAGCTCATTTCATTGCTACATGAAAATCACACAGTAATAATACCTATGTGTTGATGTCACAAGAGGCAAAATTCCCAATTATTTATTCATCACATAATCTGGGTCAGTAAAAAGAAAATTTTTAGTTCAAGTCTTTTGATTAATTATTTTAAAATAATGTACAGAAGTATTTGGCAATAGGAAGTTCTCTATCAGTATGCATTAAGTAAATTAATATTAGAATATCTATATAAATTTCTAGGACTTCTCCCGTGGCTCAGTGGCAAAGAATTTGCCTGCCAATGCAGAAGACACAAGAGATGAGGGTTCAATCCCTGGGTTGGGAAAATCCACTGGAGAAGGAAATGCCAACCCACTCCAGTATCATTGCCTTGAAAATTTGATGGACAGAGGAGCCTGGCAGGCTATAGTCCACGGGGTTGCAAAGAGTTGGACATGACTGAGCACGCACACATACATAAATTTCTAATAAGCCAATACATTTTTACTCTCAAAATTTCATACGCTGTGCTGTAAAATTGTATACTGTCTTTTCTCTTGAATGATTCATATTTGCATATGTGCAAATGTGCATTCTGCCAACCATTGCAACAACATGGAAATTCCTAAAGAATATTGACATTAGCTAACAAGATACAAATATGAAATAATGTGCAAAATAGCAGTCAATAAATATGTTAAGAAATCATGATGGTAATTGAAATTTAGAGTTACAACTCAATAAGAGTAAGTTATGGATCAACTTCTACTAATCACCTGCCTCAGAAACTTATCTCTGCTTCCTAACACACAATTCACAAATGTTTTAACTTTTCAAATACTGCCATTCAGTAATGAGTGATAACCCCACCCTTTTAATGACCTTCCATGAGCTGACTCTAAAATCAGTTGGAAGCCCACAGAGAAGTATACAAATGCTAGGTCCTAGAGATGAGGGGAAATATCCATTCTTTGGGATGTTGATCAGAACTTGAAAAGTAGAATTAAATGCAAAGGAACAAAGGGTGACTAGAGAGAATGTAGGGCATAACAAAATCAAGGGTGGGATCAGAAACAGACTCACTAAATACACTTCTTTATTACTGTTTGCAGTTTGGCATGTAGCTAAATGTCTAGAATATATTTGAAAGGGACTAAAGGTTTCTCAGAGTCTCAGCATAATGCTCTCATTTCAAAAAAACTTATCTACACATGATTTTTTGAAGACAAGTTCATATTGAAAATCAAAATGTCAAAGGAGATAAATGGTTGGAGTCTAGAGTAAACGAGATGTAGTTCTGGATAGAGCAATGAACTTTAACATTTCTGGTTAATCAGAGAGAAATATGCACATACTATAACAATGAAGAAAACAAATATAAAATATAAGGGCACATATAATACAAAACTCTAAAGAATCTAAAATTATTTAATAATCATTAGCAAATGATTATATTTTTAGCTGTAATACACAAGGAAAACTGAAATGCAATAACTTTTCTTTGAGCTCACTCACAAGGGAACATGAAATATGTTTATTCCTATCCAGCCTTGCACAGTATCAGAGTCACCCTGAACCCTGACTGAACCCTATAGAAGAAAAAGGGTCAAATTTATGGTTAAGATTATAGCAGTTCTTAATTGGCAATATTAATTAAAAAGTCAAAGAGTGTCAAAGATTTCTTTAAGATGGTTTATTGCTAATATGAGAGTGTCATATATACTTTGCATCTAACTGATGACAGTTGAAATCATTATGGCATGGTTGTGAGAACTGAAAAAATTACTGGGTACCCAGAGACAAGAAAAAACATGTGCTTAATGGCTATAACTAAAATTAAGCATGAATCATTACCTGAGAAACAAATGAATGAAATGTATTAGCAAAAAATTTTTAAATGAACTAAATATTTAAGAAGGGCATAAACTGAAGTTATCTTGAATATGGAGAAACCACAAAAGAAATTACAGAAGAAAGTATTAATGTGACAGATTCTTTACAAGGTTGAAGAGAAACGCTGTCTTTAATTAGCAAGTTCAGAAACTTTTCTAACAAAATGCTTTTATTGATCTTTCTTCTATAAATATTTACTTTTAATCTGACCCGGGCAATCAAATAAGAGATCTTCATTTCCCTCCATCAGATTTTCCACGTCTTCACACAAGTGCTCAGATCCTTGTGTTTTACAAATTAAATATGTCAATACATTTTATCATGGTATCATATGCTATTTTCATTAAAATCTCATGGAATTCTAGATGCTGAGGATACTTCAGCTTCTTTTTTCCCTCCCCAAGATTATTTCAGGTGAAAATATATACAAAACAAATATTTTAAAATTATTAATATAAACCTAAGACATATTCAAAGGAGAAAAAAAAAATCACAGGACAGTTTCCCAAAAAGGCTGTTCTCATGTGAACATACACTCTTAACTAATGAATAAAATGCTCAAGATTGGTAGCATCTTTTAGTAAGGTTTACTATTATTTGCCTGAAACTCCAGTACTTTGGCCACCTCTTGCAAAGAGTTGACTCATTGGAAAAGATTCTGATTCTGGGAGGGGTTGGGGGCAGGAGGAAAAGGGGATGACAGAGGATGAGATGGCTGGATGGCATCACCGACTCGATGGACGTGGGTTTGGATGAACTCTGGGAGTTGGTGATGGACAGGGAGGCCTGGCGTGCTGCAATTCATGGGGTCGCAAAGAGTCGGACACGACTGAGCGACTGTACTGAACTATTATTTTCCAACCTTAAGATTCTAGAGTGCATTTTATCAAATTCATTCATTCGTGTTGTTTATTAAATTCTCTAAGGCTACTGATTCATGTGCTTAAGTGTGAGAAAAAGACAAAGAAAAAAATCATCACAATATTATAGTCTTAAAAGTTATTATTCATATTACTTTCATACAGAGGACCCCTTGTTTAAGACCAAAAATAATAGGCCAATTGAGACTTACGCTTAACATTTAATTGTATGAATAAGAATGAAAATTTAGGCCCAATATAACAAGAATATTTTCCCCTTGATATACTGAGCATAAAAAGTATTCACATCTATTTCACTGCTTTGCCTTCTTCATGGGCTTAAACCTGCCAAATTATTCCATTTGATTTCAGAGAATTCTCATATGGCAATCTATTTTATTTACTTTATCTTCAATAAAATGGTTCAGTGAGCATTAGCAACTCTAAGACACAAGTTTCAATCAGTCTTCAGACAAAGGCGTCAATCTATATTAGACCTACTGTCCTGTGAGTTGTAGCTAGAAAGTTAGATAAGGTAGGGCAACAGTGAAAATGTGACAGAGTCTTAATAAAGCCAAAGTAAAGAGAAAGAAAGCTCTCCCCAGGCTCTCACAGCATAGCTTACACGAGACCAGGTGCTGGATTCAACACATGAAGAACTCCTTAATAAGGCTAACAGCTAAAGTAGGCTTCAGACTCTATCTTTATTTTACCTGACACCTACAGTAACAGTTCTTTGTATTCCAGCAGATAATAGTAAAAACTTGAAATGCCAATAGTTAAAAATGAAGTTTCATATTCACCCCCTGGATATCGTAGAGGGGGAAAAAAAAAAAAAACAACTGAAAACACTCAAGCTGCATAGCAGTTCTATAACATTTTCATGCAATTACTAATGTAATAGTAGTTTCAGTGGATCTTTCCTTATAAATTTGTATGACATTTTAAATATAGTTGGTGGATTAGAGTTTAACCACAAAACAATCAGTAAGTATGAGCAACAACTTATTTTGGAAAATGATATGATTAAAGACTAATTCCAAGAAATATTGGGCAGTACTGTTAGATGTCATGAAAATGCCTCCCAAAGCACAAACTTTGTAATAAGTGATGGTGGTTCATATTTGATACAGGCTGTAAAAAGCAAATTATTGTAATGGTGCTCTTCCCAGCAAATAAGACCATTAAAAATGTGTTTAATGTTCAGTTGAAGTGAAAAGCAGGCCAGATTTTGTATAATGGTACCAAAAATTTTACTAGTGGATCACTCCAGGCCATAAATTTGATATTACAAATGTAAACTCTCCTTTTTTTTACAGGAACCAGTTTCAATTTTTCCCTTTGTAAAAAATATAATGCTGTACTTTCAGACATTTCTCCAAAGAATACATAGAGATGGCTAACAAACACATGAAAAGATGCTCAATATTGCTCATTATTAGAGAAATGCAAATCAAAACTACAATGAAAAATCATCTCACACCAGTCAGAATGGCCATCATCAAAAAGTCTATAAATGATAAATGCTGGAGAGGGTGTGAAGAAAAGGGAATCCTCTTGCACTGTTGGTGGGAATGTAAACTGATCCAGCCACTATGGAAGACAGTATGGAGATTCCTTTAAAATGGATTAAAGACAATCTCTTTAACAAGTGGTGCTGGGAAATCTGGTCAACCACTTGTAAAAGAATGAAACTAGGCCACTTTCTAACACCATACACAAAAATAAACTCAAAATGGATTAAAGATCTAAACAAAGACCAGAAACTATAAAACTCCTAGAGGAGAACATAGGCAAAACACTCTCTGACATACAGCACAGCAGGATCCTCTATGACCCACCTCCCAGAATATTGGAAATAAAATCAAAAATAAACAAATGGGACCTAATTAACCTTAAAAGCTTCTGCACATCAAAGGAAACTATTAGCAAGGTGAAAAGACAGCCTTCAGAATGGGAGAAAATAATAGCAAATGAAGCAACTGACAAACAACTAATCTCAAAAATATACAAGCAACTCCTACAGCTCAATTCCAGAAAAATAAACGACCCAATCAAAAAATGGGCCAAAGAACTAAATAGACATTTCTCCAAAGAAGACATACAGATGGCTAACAAACGCATGAAAAGATGCTCAACATCACTCATTATCAGAGAAATGCAAATCAAAACCACTATGAGGTACCATTTCACACCAGTCAGAATGGCTGTGATCCAAAAGTCTACAAATAATAAATGCTGGAGAGGGTGTGGAGAAAAGGGAACCCTCTTACACTGTTGGTGGGAATGCAAACTAGTACAGCCACTATGGAGAACAGTGTGGAGATTCCTTAAAAAACTGGAAATAGAACTGCCTTATGATCCAGCAATCCCACTGCTGGGCATACACACTGAGGAAACCAGAATTGAAAGAGACACGTGTACCCCAATGTTCATCGCAGCACTGTTTATAATAGCCAGGACATGGAAGCAACCTAGATGTCCATCAGCAGATGAATGGATAAGAAAGCAGTGGTACATATACACAATGGAGTATTACTCAGCCATTAAAAAGAATACATTTGAATCAGTTCTAATGAGGTGGATGAAACTGGAGCCTACTATACAGAGTGAAGTAAGCCAGAAGGAAAAACATAAATACAGTATACTAATGCATATATATGGAATTTAGAAAGATGGTAACAATAACCCGGTGTACGAGACAGCAAAAGAGACACTGATGTATAGAACAGTCTTATGGACTCTGTGGGAGAGGGAGAGGGTGGGAAGATTTGGGAGAATGGCATTGAAACATGTAAAATATCATGTAAGAAATGAGTTGCCAGTCCAGCTTCGATGCAGGATACTGGATGCTTGGGGCTAGTGCACTGGGACGACCCAGAGGGATGGTATGGGGAGGGAGGAGGGAGGACGGTTCAGGATGGGGAACACATGTATACCTGTGGCGGATTCATTTTGATATTTGGCAAAACTAATACAATTATGTAAAGTTTAACAATAAAATAAAATTAAAAAAAATAAAAATAAAAACTAGGAATAAAACCACCATATGACCTAGCCATCCCATTCTAAGTCATATACCCTGAGGAAACCAAAATTGAAAAAGATACATGTACCCCAATGTTCATTGCAACACTATTTACAATAGCTATAACATGGAAGCAACCTAGATGTCCATCAACAAATGAATGGATAAAAAAGTCGTGGTACATATGCATAATGGAATATTACTCAGCCATAAAAAGGAACACATCTGAGTCAGGTCTAATGAGGTGGATTAACCTAGAGCCTATTATACAGAGTAAAGGAAGTCAGAAAGAGAAAGATAAATATCATATACTAATGCATATTTATGGAATCTAGAAAGATGGTACTTGATGAATTTATTTGCAAGACAGCAATGGGAGAAACAGACATAGAGAACAGACTTAGGGACATGGGGAGAGGGGAGGACAGGGTGAGATGTATAGACAGAGTAGCATGCAAACTTACATTACCATATGTAAAATAGATAGCCAATGGGAATTTGCTGCACGTCTCAGGGAACTCAAACAGGGGCTCTGTATCAACCTAGAGGGATGGGATGGGAACAGAGATGAGAGGGAGGGTCCAAAGGGAGGGGACACATGTACAGCTATGGCTGATTCATGTTGGTGTTGGACAGAAAACAACAAAATTCTATAAAGTAATTATCCTTGAAATAAAAAATAAATAAAAATTTAAAAAATATATATAATGCCGTATTTTTACCCAGGTTCTATCATTACAGTATAATCGGTAGGAAGAAAATTTGGAATGACAGTTTAATGTGAATTTATACAAAAATTTGTTCTACTACTTGCTGATACATACTTCTCAACTCACTTTCCTGGAGACTGAATGAATTATTTTTCTAACTTAAACATTTCAAAGCAATGAACCCCAAATATGTGTACATATATCTAGATGCTTTCTTCACAACTCTATAAAGACGTTAAAGGAGAACGATGGAAAACTAGTACGATAGATTAGTAGAATAGATTCTAAAAGCTCAGACTCTGTAAAGGTAAGAGTTTTTTTGTTGTTATTTTTTTGTTTGCTTGTTTGTTTTTTAACTATTTCAAACAGCTCTTCTAAAAGAGAATCAGCACCAGACTAGCACCCAGATCTACCCAGTCCTGACACTCCAACACTGATGTACTCAATGAGCAGGAGACTAGAACAGCCCTCTTCATATTATAAAATCAGTATTCCAGGTGAAATCTAAACATTTCACATTTTCTTCTCACTTAAGCCCACTTTCTCATAAACATGCATGCCTTCCCCATGACACTTACTTTAGAGACCACATATTCAGTATACCTGTATACTGTATTAATCTTTGTATTTCCTGCAAAGTCCAGAATAGTAATGAAGTTTGTGGAAATAATTTTCAGGGGTAGTATATAATATATTAATTATCTACTGTTACATAACAAATTACCTCCAAATTTAGCAGCTTTGGACAAAAAAAAAAAAAAATATTATGTCAAACAGTTTCTGAGGATCAGGAATCCAGGAGTAGTTCAGCTAGGTGGTTTAGGCTCAGGCTTCCTCAAGAAGATGCAGTTACTGATAGTTCCTCCCTGTCTACTGGACAGAGGGAACAGTTCCTCACCACATGGGTCTCACCAAGTCAGCTATCCTCCCCTAGAGCAAGTCATGAGTCTGAGAGAGAAAGAGAGAAGGGAAAGGGGAAGGAAGAAGGGAGGGGGCAAAGAGAAAAAAAGAGAGAGAGAAAAAAAAATGGAAACAAGAAAGAACACCCCAAACAGATGTCCTAGTATCTTGTATAACCCAATCTGAAAAGCAATATATTATTACTTGTACCATAGTCTAGTCAACTGGCCACAAGACACAAGGTACATGTGGGAGGGAAAAATACAGTTGTATGAAAACCAGGAGATGGTGATCATTAAGGACCATCTTAAAGGCTGCCTATCACAGCTCACCCTCTGCACCCCAAGATCCACATTCTTCCCATGTGCAATCAGTTTCAAACATATAAGTTGTACTGGATTCCTAAAGGTTATTTAAGAGATACACTTAAGATTACTGAGATACACTTAAGATTACACTTAAGATCTGAGATACATTTCAGATTACTGAGTCAGTGTAAGAGCAGATAATTTATAAAAACCATCCTATAAAATATGATTCTCAAACTGACCACTGTTCTGAATTAAGGAGGTATTTCATATATTTGAGCTTCCTTTCTTGCCTGGGAAATCCCATGATCAGAGGAGCCTGGAGGGCTATACAGTTTATGGTGTCACAAAGAGTCAGTCCTGACTGAGTTAACTTTCACTTTCACTTTTCAAATATTTAGTGAATGTTTCTTAAGATACGATTATATGCCAGGCTATAGGTGATACACACACGATACTATCAGGAGAAGTCCTGAGTTGGCTAAAAAGGAGGAAAGAAACAGGGCAAGTGTAAGGGAAGAGGCAGAGATGTAAATGGGCTTTACATTTACAGAAGACAAGGGAAAAGAAACAATAGGATATACACTGACAAAGATGTGGGCAAGTGTAAGGCAAGTTCAAGGTACACATATCAGTGTGATGAGGAGAAAATGTTGGATACTAGGGTTTTGTCAGAGCACCAGGGAATGCTGTTTTAGTCTGGTGGTTAGCCAGCTTAAAATAATGGATCAGATGGTAACAATAACCCTGTGTACGAGATAGCAAAAGAGACACTGATGTATAAAACAGTCTTATGGACTCTGTTGGAGAGGGAGAGGGTGGGAAGATTTGGGAGAATGGCATTGAAACATGTATAATATCATGTATGAAACGAGTTGCCAGTCCAGGTTCGATGCACGATACTGGATGCTTGTGGCTGGTGCACTGGGACGACCCAGAGGGATGGTATGGGGAGGGAGGAGGGAGGAGGGTTCAGGATGGGGAACACATGTATACCTGTGGCAGATCCATTTTGATATTTGGCAAAACTAATACAATATTGTAAAGTTTAAAAATAAAATAAAATTTTAAAAAATAAAAAAAAAAAAAAAATAATGGCTCAATATTAGGCAGAAAGGAATGGCCCGTTGAAACTTATACTATAAGCAGAACTGAGGAAAACCTTACATAATTTAAAAAAATAAAATGATAGTTTAAAGTAATTTTAAATTAAGAAATTTAACATGCTGTGGCAGATAAACTTTAGGGTGATTCCCAGGTTTATGCCCTATATAAGTCCCTCCCCTTGCATGCAGGCAGGACTATGACTTGCTGCTAACAGAATCTGGCAAAGGTTATGGGATGCTATTTCAATGCTTACGTTAATATATACCCACACACATAGATATATAACTCTATTTTTCTAACATTTAGTAGAAACTCTCCTACTAATTTTAAAGATGCAAGCTACTATTATGTGAACTGTATATGGAGAGGGTCACATCGATGAGAACTGTGGATAACCTCCTGGACCTGTGGATCTCAGTCCCATAAAAGCAATGAAATGGATTTGGCCAACGCCCAGTAAGTTTGGAAGAAGACCCTGAACTCCAAAGGAAAATGCAGTCTAGCCAATATTTTGATTGTAGCCTTGTAAGATACTGAGCTAAGCCATGCCTGGACTCCTGACCCATGGAAATTGTTAATATAATAAATGTATGCCATTTTAAGCTTTAAAATATTAGTATACAGCTATCAAAAATTCATACACATGCTAACAAAATCACAGAATGCACATTTACAAATTAACTCCTTTTTACCATTTCACGGACCAAAGTTAGAATGCTAGTCAGGACACTGATCAGGTGCCCTGGAAAATACAGTCAAACTTTGAGACTCACATTAATAGGGAACAAAATAAAACTAACTTAAAAAAAAAAAAAAACTTACTATTCTCTTTATATGTATTTACACATTTAGTCCTTAAATCAACTCTAAGAAATAGGCACTATTATCTCTTTTTTCTAGATTCAGAAATTAAGAGTTAGAGAGTTTAAATGACCTAAGGTTTCACATATGGTAGGTTTGTTTTTGAACCATAATTCAAATCTAAGTAATATGAGTCCCAAGCTTACATTCTCAACAGCGATATGCTACAGCCTCTGTATTTACAGTTTTATTCAGTCTGTTTCATTTTACCAAAAAATGTGTGCACACCACATATTTGAATCGCTTGTCCAGCCCCTCCTTGGCCAAATCATCTTCCTGCATAGCTCATTTATTTTTTAATAATTTGAAAATTAGAGCAAATATTTTGTCAGGTATGATGCCTAATTTTTATAATTTGTGAAACTTACAGCAATATGTATAAGTATGTGAATGAAGTTTTTTCTACTCCACTGAAATAACTAAAACTGATCTTTTATTTGAATTTAATACTCTTACGATAGAAACTCTGGAAATAACTGTAAATATTATGAAGTAAAATACACATGTACACCTACACACTTTAAGTAACCATTTACCCATATACACAATCTCAGTTGGAAGCTATGTGGAATATTTTAGTTCCTATTTTGTATAATCTAGGTCAGGTTCTGCAGACTTCTATGAGAGGTAAAATGGGGATAATCGTTTGAAAACAAATATTCACTTTAGGGATTTCTGGAGGGAAAGGAATGGAACAGTGGAAATCAAAGAAGAAAATGAATATTTCTTGAAAATAGCTGTGCATTTTAATACACACACAATTATGTACCCTTCTGAGAAAAAGACTCTCTATTTTCTAAAAGTCATTTCTTTCATGGTTCCATGATGTTCACTGTCAGGTAACTCCTACTCATAAATCTAAAATTCCCCTGCTATTACTAAAACAAATGTCCTATTACTACTCCACAAATGAGAATTTAATATTAAAGGTCTTACAATGACAGGCTATATCAACATAACCATTATCTATGGTAAGAATAAATAACACAGAAGAAAAAAAAGATTGGGTGTAAGCAGATCTGAATTCTAATAACACATAATTATTTATTATCAACTATAATATCACAATAATCTACACCATTTTTTCCAAGTCCTTGAAATTCTTTGCCAAAACTTTTAGTTTCTCTACTTACTAAATAATGAATAATAATGGCCACCTTACTTAAAGCATAAAAAATGCAACAGTAAAATTAATGAGTTTAATGAAAAAGTAAAATGAAGTAAAAAGTTATCAAAATGTTTCCAAGTTTTTAAATGCTAAATACATGTGGATTCATTCTTTTTGTTTTTGGGACTTCCATGGGACGACAGAGGATGAGATGGTTGGATGGCATCACTGACTTGATGGACATGAGTTTGAGCAAGCTCCAGGAGTTGGTGATGAACTGGGAAGCCTGGCATGCTGCAGTCCATGGGGTCGCAAAGAGTTGGACACGACTGAGCAACTGAACTGAAATGATTTTGTTTGTATGTCTGACAGAATTATAAAGTTGGGACAAAACAAGCAAAATTCCATAGGCAAAACAGCACCAGTACCTAAGAAATAACTGACTACATGATTCAAGTACCTTGACAAAATTCTCTCAGGGAAGATATGGAGCATCTATCTAGATAAAGTTTTAGAAATGGCTACAGCAATTTAGGCATCACAGCGAGGATCCTTGAGACCCATCTTACATTTTTGGTGAACCCACTTGATAAAGAAGTCTGATGTAGCATGGGCAAGAAAAAATCGTAATTTTAAGAAGTCAGAGCATCAGGGTTCCCCTTTCTCTGGGGGTAAAGACTAGAGAGGGAAATGATGTAAACAACTCATCTGGAATTTTTTTTTCAGTTTTATTTTTATAACTATATAATTACAACTTTGCCCCCCTATAACATAACTGCTTGACTGATACCATAGTCAAGAAATGACACTGAAACACTAATTTCACAGAGACATTATAGCGTAAGAGTGGGATATAGAATCTGCATCTCTTGGAACTGCAACTCATACTATCTCTGTGGTCCTTGCTTTGTAACAAACAATGGAGTTCAAGTTCTCTAAAGTGGCACTGTAAATATCAAGGAAAACTACCATTATATTGAAAGAAGTATAACACTAAAAAAAATAAATGATTTCTAAATAGCTGACTTGGTAGATCTCGGGAGTTTATTTTAAAAAATCAAACTTTCAAGAAAAAATCGTTAGTAGTATGCTATTCCGGAGAAGGCAATGGCACCCCACTCCAGTATTTTTGCCTAGAAAATCCCATGGACGGAGGAGCCTGGTAGGCTGCAGTCCATGGGGTCGCTAGGAGTCGGACACGACTGAGCGACTTCACTTTCACTTTTCACTTTCATGCAATGGAGAAGGAAATGGCAACCCACTCCAGTGTTCTTGCCTGGAGAATCCCAGGGACAGAGGAGCCTAGTGGGCTGCCGTCTATGGGGTCGCACAGAGTCGGACACGACTAAAGTGACGCAGCAGCAGCAGTATGCTATTCTCCCTAGTTTCTGACAGTTCTAGATTCTCCTAAGTATCAACTGGATCTTAATAAAATAGTACTGAAAACATCAGTATAAATAGGCCAGCATAGTGGTAACAGAAAATACTTCAAGTGCTTCTCTTGTCTAATCATTTATTCCCAATAATTCAAAATCAAATTCACATTCTTCATATATTTGTGTTAATTTTCAAAAGACAAAGTGAGATCAGGTTTAAAAGGAAGAAGGAGCACAATAAGAAATGAAATAAAAAGCCCAAGAGAATAAACAGTGATAAAAACTCCTATTGCCATGCATGATATGTCTCTATGGTTCACTGTTTTTGTTTTGTTTTGTTTTGTTTTTTAACCTTTGAGCAAAGATACTTAACCAAAAACTTAAAGGACAAAATAAACCTTAGAAAAACATAAATAAGCACAATGAATGAAAGAGACTTATCACCAAAAGGCCACTTACCTATTTCTCTCAGATCTTCAATAAGACTTGCAAGTCAACCTTGATATGGAGCCCTAGGTAAATTCAATTCCAGTATCACATTAGAGCAGCCCTGTTAATAGAGACAAACAATTGTCACTGCTTTGAAAATTAAGTTTTCATTTATGTCCCAATTAGTTCAATGATTTCACCATAAAACATACTAAACCTAAAGGTAAGTATAAAGCATTCTTTGCTTTGGGAATCTTCAAACGTGTATAAAATTGCTTTCCTACATTTTGGAAAACTTTAAAGCCACTGTTTGGTACAAAGCAAGGACCATAGGACAGCACTAAGCACACTTTCAAGAAACAGATTTTACTTCCCATTCTTATACTGATTTTCCAGGTTTAAACTTTTGATGATTAAATTTTGTAATTTATAAGAATAAAATTATTTATGTCTCAAGGTTCCCAAATGAAAACATGACTGATTTCAATTGCCTCTTCAACACATACTTAATGAGTTTTGTAGGTCTTTCCACAATTAACAAATTAATAGTAAGCATTTCTTCTCCCAGGTCAGAAGGTGTTTGATATGCTACTAGGGAAGAGTGGAGAAGAACTACTAATAGCTCCAGAAAGAATGAAGCAGCCAGGCCAAAGCCAAAATGATGTTCAGTTGTGGATGTGTCTGGTGATGAAAGAAAAATCTGATGATGAGAAAAACAGTACTGCATGGGAACCTGGAATGTTAGATTCATGATTCAAGGTAAGTTGTGAGTGGTCAAGCAAGAGATGGTAAGAATAAACATTGACATCTTAGGAATCAGTGAACTAAAATTGACAGGAATGGGCAAATTTAATTCAGATGACTATTGTATCTACTACTGTGGGCCAGAATCCCATAGATGAAATGGAGTAGCTCTCATAATCAACAAGAGTCTGAAATGCAGTACTTGGGTGCAACCTCAAAAATTAAAGAATGAACTTGGTTCATTTCCAAGGCAAGCCATGCAACATTAGAATAATTCAAGTGTATGCCCCTACCACAGTTAGTGAAGAAGCTAATCAGTTCTACGAAGACCTAGAAGACTTTCTAGAACTAACACCAAAAAAAGATGTTCTATTCATCATTGGGGATTGGAATGCAAAAGCAGGAAGTCAAGAGATACCTGGAGTAACAGACAAGTTTGGCCTAGGAGAACAAAATGAAGCAGCACAAAGACGAACAGAATTCTGCTAGAGAATGTACTGGTCATAGCAAGTACCCTTTCTCAGCAACACAAGAGATGACTTTACACATGGACATCACCAAATGGTCAATACCAAAATCAAATTGACTACATTCGTGTAGCCGAAGATGGAGAAGCTGTATACAGTCAGCAGAAACAAGACCTGGAGCTAACTGTGGCTCAGACCATCAGGTTCTCATGGCAAAATTCAAGCTTAACTAAAGAAAGCAGGGAAAACCACTAGGCCAGCCAGGTATGACTCAAATCAAATCCCTTATGAATATGCAGTGGAGGTGACAAATAGGTTGAAGGTATTAGATGTAGTCAACACTGTGCCTGGAGAACTATGGACGGAGGTCCATAATATTATACAGGAGGTTGCCAACAAAAAGAAAAAGAAAAGTAAGAAGGCAAAGTGGTTATCTGAGGAGGCTTTACAAGTAGCTGAAGAAAGAAAAGTGAAAAGCAAGGGAGAAAGGGAAAGAAAACATGCAACTCTGATTGCTAGGGACCACATGAAAAGCTGCAAGGAGACTGAACCTAAGTCTGCAACAGGAAAGAGTACCGTGTTCAATTAGCAGTGCTTCCACAGGCACTGAAAATGATGGATGACATCATATACCATGCTCACTGAACATTTAGGCATTTCAGTAATTTTATTTAAGTCATTTCCAAACACTTTTGGCTGAAAAATCCTTTCTTCCAATGGAACCTTGGTGAGAGGTCAATTAATTAAGCAGATAAAAATGAAACATTCTGACTGAATCAGGATCCCAAATACTCAGTACCACCATTATTCTTTCACCAGTTACCCTGGGGGTATTCTAGGAAGCTTAGATATACACTGCAAAGCATAACTTGAAACCACTGTTTTAATCTTAAGTATTACATAACTCAAAGTTACAAAAATATAGGTAATTCAAACTCCTGTTCTTAACATTCTAGCGTTCTCTCTCTGTTGCTTCTGTTCTCCATATTTCTCTCAATGACAAAACTTTGCATAGCAGCAGACTCTACCCTTGACTTTACTTATGCTAATCTTTCTTCCCCAATCATTTCTTTCCTGCTACATGCCACCAAAAAAAAAAAAAAATTTCTTATGAAAATGTAGCAGCCTAAATTGTTTTCTAATTCCATACTGACTTATTTTTCACTTCCCCATATTCAGAGATATCAATTTTTCCTAAATCAACCTATAAATTCTAGATTTTCAAATAAAATCTAAAAATCCATTTTAAAGTATGTTATAAAATGTCTATTATTATCAAAGTTAAGTTAAAAAATGAAGGGCAAAGAGAAGGATCTCACTCTGTCAAATATTAGGATACACAACAAATTCAGGGACAGATACAGAGATACAGATTTCAGAAATAAATTCACAGGTCAATGATAACTTTATGTATGATAAAGATGATATCAAAAGTAAAAGAAAAGGTTGGTCCTGACTCATTGTATAGAGAAAGGAAAATAGTCTCAGAATATGGCAAAAACTTAGCTCCTTATTTTACACCAAATATAAATTTGAAATTTAACTAGATTAAAGAGCTTGGTGGCTCAGATGGTAAAGAATCCACCTGCAATGCAGGATTTGATCCCCGGGTTGGGGAGATCCCCTGGAGAAGGTGATGGCTACGGACTCCAGTTAATCTTGCCTGGAGAATCCCATGAACAGAGGAGCCTGGCAGGCTACAATCCATGGGGTCGCAAAGAGTCGGACAAAACTGAGCAACTAAGCACACATGCACACAAACAATTTTAAAATGTGAAAATTATCTTTTCAAAGCTAATAGAAAATATTCAGGTGAGTTTTTTGAAAATTAGAAGTAAAAGGCAATTCTGAAACAAAACGTAAATAATGAGCCATAAAATTAATGACTTTTACTAAGCTAAGATTAGAATTTTTCAGTGACTAATGGCAGAAAGTGAAGAGGAACTAAAAAGCCTCTTGAAAGTGAAAGTGGTGAGTGAAAAAGTTGGCTTAAAGCTCAACATTCAGAAAACAAAGATCATGGCATCCGGTCCCATCACTTCATGGGAAATAGATGGGGAAACAGTGGAAACAGTGTCAGACTTTATTTTTGGGGGCTCCAAAATCACTCAGATGGTGACTGCCGCCATGAAATTAAAAGACACTTACTCCTTGGAAGGAAAGCTATGACCAACCTAGATAGCATATTCAAAAGCAGAGACATTACTCTGCCAACAAAGGTCCGTCTAGTCAAGGCTATGGTTTTTCCTGTGGTCATGTATGGATGTGAGAGTTGGACTGTGAAGAAAGCTGAGAGCTGAAGAATTGATGCTTTTGAACTGTGGTGTTGGAGAAGACCCTTGCGAGTCCCTTGGACTGCAAGGAGATCCAACCAGTCCATTCTGAAGGAGATCAGCCCTGGGATTTCTTTGGAAGGAATGATGCTGAAGCTGAAACTCCAATACTTTGGCCACCTCATGCAAAGAGCTGACTCATTGGAAAAGACTCTGATGCTGGGAGGGATTGGGGCAGGAGGAGAAGGGGATGACAGAGGATGAGATGGCTGGATGGCATCACTAACTCAATGGACGTGAGTCTGAGTGAACTCCGGGAGTTGGTGATGGACAGGGAGGCCTGGTGTGCTGTGATTCATGGGGTCGCAAAGAATCGGACACGACTGAGCAACTGAACTGAACTGAACTGAATGTTGCCAAAAGCTGTGTGAGGTCTGGCTGTTTGCTGCTCAAAAGCCAATTAATAGGTCAGGTTGGCGGAAAGGAAAGTTTGCTTTATTTCATATGCTGGCAACTGGGGAGGGAGGGCAGATGTCTGTCCAAAGGACAACTCCCCCTGCACTGGCAACCAGTGGGGCAAGAGCTTTTATAGACAGAAGTGTGGCAGGGGGACTAGATGCAGAAACAGCAGTCATCTCACAGGCATCTTCAAATTGGTCATCAGTGGTCTGACTACTGTCATCTCAATTGTTTTAGATACAGTTAATTATCAATTCCAGGATCCAGTTGTTTCCATTTCTTTGTGATCAATTCTTGGAATTGTAGTAGCTTTGCTGTGGGTTTGAGAAAGAAATGGCAACCTATTCCAGTATTCTTGCCTGGGAAATCCCATGGATAGAGGACCCTGGTGGGCTGCAGTCGATGGAATAGCCAGAGTCAGACATGACTTAGCGACTAAACCACCAGCACCACATGTCATGGGAACAGTCTGGTCATCATATAGTTAACTTCTTCCACCTAGTGTTTTAGTATCTATAAGACAGCTCATTGGATAAGGTTCAGAATGTTATCTATAGCCCTGTAGAAGAAATTAAAGGTCCCTGACTATACTTAATGAGTACATTATTTGGTTTCCTTTGATTGTTTTCCTTTGTTTCCACATGTTCTCATTTTTCTAATTAAACTTATTCTTTGACGAAAGTTTTCCACAGACAAAAGACAGGCAGAAGATATGGGGGGAGGATAATAGGGTCCAGTTCTGTTTCACCTGACATCATAGATAAACTGAGAGAAGACCTAATGCCAACAAAGAATCAATATTAGAATACTCAGAAGAAACTAATAGAAAAATAAGTAAAAACTTGAAATGGCACTGCCTTAGAAGGGGAAGCCAGAACAGCTCTCAAGTAGTTTAAAATGCTCAAAATCACTTATCAGGAAGATGCAGATTAAAATGATATACCACTTACGTCATCAGAATAGCATAAATATGAATACTGGATTCTACCCAGTGTTGTCAAGAATACAGAAAGATGAGCTCTGTTGTTTACTGCTGGTGGAAGCTAAACAACAGCTATTCTTAAAAGGAGTCTGCTGCTGCTGCTGCTGCTAAGTCACTTCAGTCTTGTCCAACTCTGTGCAACCCCATAGACAGCAGCCCACCAGGCTCCCCCGTCCCTGGGATTCTCCAGGCAAGAACACTGGAGTGGGTTGCCATTTCCTTCTCCAAAGCATGAAAGTGAAAAGTGAAAGTGAAGTCGCTCAGTGTCTGACTCTTAGCGACCCCATGGACTGCAGCCCACCAGGCTCCTCCATCCATGGGATTTTCCAGGCAAGAGTACTGGAGTGGGGTGCCATTGACCTAAAGTGCCAACCTGTTTTTTATGGACCCAAAACACTTATGTAAAGTTCTATTGTAGCATCTATCAGCTTAGTTTCTTTTTCACTTTTTTATTGATATGCCATTCTCTCCCATTAATTTCTCCATTTTCATTAACCAAAATTAATGTTTAAAATAGATAAATCAAGTAATGTCAATAAGCACGTCATTTATAATTATGGTTATAAATAACCAGAAGTGTGTTCCTTCTGTATAGATGGGCTGGACAGTGGGAAGGTGCAAGGCAGACATCTGCTATTTTTCACTATAATAAACCTTCTGTTTTATTTGTTTTTTAAACTCAGCACATGTATTTCTTTAACCAAAGTTCATTTTAAATAAAAAAGATAAAGCAAGAAGCTAATTTTAAAAATAAAAAAACATATCAAGATTGCAACATATAGGTTTTATTTAAATAAGCACATCTTATTTTAGTAACTTAAACCTCAAGAAAAAAAATTTTTTTAAGTCATTGAATATTGATCACAGTGATCACTAAATTATATACCAAATGATCACTTAGATTAGGGGGGAAAAGCTGAATTAAAAATAAATGTTAATTTTTAAAAAAAACCTTAAGCCAGTAAAGAAAACTAAGAAATCGGAGAAGGCAAGAGCAGAACCAAAGAGACAAATAAGAATTCTCTCACAGTCACACACGTGGATTCGCTGCTGACTGTATGTCAGGCACTGGCCACGCTCTGAGATAAGCCATAACTCTGCTCTCATGAAGTGTGCAGTATAATGGGGAGTATGTATGATTTCAGGGTGCTGAGCAACATGGCACGCACATATGTATGCACGCACATATGTTTACACACACAAGGGCAGGATTCAATTTAAGCTGAGGTGTTCAAAGATGTTCTGAATGAAAGTTCACATTTACAAATACTCCCTTGTCTATTTCTTTTAGCCTTTTAAATTGGATTATATATTTATTTAAGGATTGCTGTTGTAGGAGAGGAGAGCATAATTCAAGCATTCCCAGAGAGTTTAAACTCTTTTCTTTTAAGGGACTGTAGTAAATAAAGTGAACAATTACTGCTGCTACTGCTAAGTCACTTCAGTCTTGTCCGACTCTGTGCGACCCCATAGACGGCAGCCCACCAGGCTCCCCCATCCCTGGGATTCTCCAGGCAAGAACAATGCAGTGGGTTGCCATACTAGGTAGTTTAATTTTCTTGTCTTTCCCTCCCCCCACCAGGAACTCCCTGATACTCAAAAAAGAGATTTGTTTTCTTAACATGTTACTTGGAACTCTTTGTTTCTACTCTGTCTTTTAATTAACAACAATGAAGATATGTCCTAAAAGAAATACTACCATTTAATCATTTCCAAACAGAAAAGAAAAAAAAAATTACCTTGTGCAAAGCTTAAGCATAATACAAAATATTTTGTTTAGTGAATGTTGTGATTTGGCAAAATACACTAAAATCTGAAATAAATAAATAAAATACATTTTCATATAGGTCATAATGTGTAATTGATGTTCAAAAGTAAAAATTACACTAACATTTTACATACTGTTTTCATAAGATATAGTTATATCTTTGAAAATTCAGCATAGATCTTCTTAGAGAATAGTGAAACTTAAGGATTATTTTATCTCAAACTAGCTGCTGCTGCTGCTGCTACTGCTAAGTCGCTTCAGTAGCGTCCGACTCTGTGCGACCCCATAGATGGCAGCCCACCAGGCTCCCCTGTCCCTGGGATTCTCCAGGCAAGAACGCTGGAGTGGGTTGCCATTTCCTTCTCCAATGCATGAAAGTGAAAAGTGAAAGTGAAGTCATTCAGTCATGTCCAATGCTTCGAGACCCCATGGACTGTAGCCCACCAGGCTCCTCCGTCCATGGGATTTTTCAGGCAAGAGTACTGGAGTGGGGTGTCATTGCTAGCTAACTACAGTCAAATCTGAGAACACAAATAAACATTGGTCACAAAGATTGATAGCATAATCAACATTTCAGTGACAAGAAAATAATCAAACCCCAACAGAGCAACAAATTTGTAGGCTTAATTCTAGTCGTTGGGCAATGGGGATGTATGCAAATAGAATAAGAGAAACAATAACAAGCTTCTGATAAATAGGGAAAGATTTTTTTTTAACTTATTTAGAAGGCAGTCCATATTCTTTGAGTTATTCCATTCCCACCAACATTTATGAAGGGTTTGGGACGTGCTTTGCAAAAGGTATTTCTTTTTTTTTTCTTTTGCATCAGGCATTTACATGATAGGAGCATATCTTTATCATTTTGCACAGATGTTGCAATTATCAAGAAAGAAAATAGTTAGGATTTTTTAAAGCTGGTTCTGCAAAGGCTAAACGCTATGAAACCTCCAAAAGAAATATAGAGAGCTTGCTACAATTAGTATCCTAACTGTGATTATTATGAACTCCATAAGAAAAGGAATGTTTTTGTCTGTTTAATTCACTTTTGAGCCCAATAAATCTAAACCACTGATTGACAAATAGTAGGCACTAGATAAATGTTTGTTAAATGGATCTATTAATCTATTGATCAATCAACATGGAACTGGATAGGTACATGCTGTGCTTAGTCGCTCAATCATGTCTGATTCTCTGCATAATACTCGAGCCATACTTAAGTGATGATTGTATATAATGCAAAGCTATTGAACGTATAAACATATACACATAAATACGAATTATAGGTAATCTACATGAGATTTATCACATGAGTTTGGTTTTCAACTTATTCTTCTGTCATCTCTATACAGCACAAGATAAAAAAGGTTCCTTCAGAATTGCAAAGAAGAGGTATTTTAATTATCAAAACTTATATTCAATATCTTTTGGCCACAATGCATAAATAATTAAAGCATCATCTTAGCAGAATGGGGTCTCTGCAAGATTTATTCTGGTGTGATTGACCCACTTCTTGGTTAATAGCATCTGGATCTAAGAAAGTGAAGCAAATAGTGCTCCAGGCGCCACCATATCCCAATCAAACCATTAAGGAGATATAGTCATAGGAGTTGAACTGAGATTAAAAAGTTCACTTTGAAAGTAACTCAAAACACAATGAATGTTAACTTCGCTGATATTATGGGCACAGTTCAAAACATACTAATTCAAAGTTAGGACAATATTACTTTTCGTCACTCTTCACATTAACAAATCTGTTTCTAGCTTTGAATTTAAAATATCTATATTTTAGTAGAAGATTCAGTCAGATAGGTAATATAAAAATTAAACTTAAATCAATGAGTAGACAAACCCTACTGGTTAGGTGGAAGGTGAATAAGCAGTCATTAAAGGAAGAAGTAATACTAGGTCAGTTACATACAGGATTCTGCTCTCTTAGACCTCATTCAGGGCAAAAGTCAGAGCTGGCTGGTGAAACTGTAAAAATGCATGACCATATTTAAACAAATAAATAAAAACACTTTGAAATCAAATTTCATTTGTTTCTATTCTTTATCATAGGACGAATATTTAGCATGAAATCTTGCCTCAAGCAATTTCTAAGTACATAATACAGTAATCTGTAGGCATAATGCTGTACAGCAGCTCTCTAGAACCTTTTCATCTTGCCTAATCAAAACTTTGTACCTACTGAAGAGCAATGGTTAATTGCATAGAAAACGTTCTTTCTTTTCAATCACCGCAAATGTTGTTGTTGTTTGTTAGTCCCTAAGTCCTATCCAACTCCTTTTCGAACCCATGGACTGAAGCCTGCTAGACTCCTCTGTCCATGGGATTCTCCAGGCAAGAATACTGGAGTGGGTTGCCATTTTCTTTTTCAGGGGATTTTCCTGACCCAGGGATCAAATCTGTCTCCTGCACTGGCAGGTGGATTATTTACCACTGACCCACCAAGGAAGCCCATTTCAATTAATGAACACCTACTAAGTACCAGGTGTATATCACCTACTGGAGACAACAGAAATAAAAGGTACTCTCCCTATTGCCTGCTGAAGCACAAGTCAAGCATTCTTTCAAATGAATGATATTCCACAAAGCCAAAGATAGATTCTAAGCTAAAATGTGATACTGTGCAAGTAAAAGTAAGCATGGGGTGATACCAAGTATAACATCAATTACCCATGTGGAAATAATTATTTATGAGGCAGGAGGAGAAAGTGACACCTCTGTCCAAATCAGAATTAAATGACCTACTGAATTTCTCCTGAAGTAACAAAAAGAACGATTCTTGTATTCTAAAAGCTGAAGGCTTTTGGTTATATTTATTTTTTTTCTCTATGTTTTATGAAAAAAATTACTGGTAGTAAATAATTTTGATGACATTGAAAGTTAAAAAATGAACTTATCAAGTGAATATAACTCACTTTTTACATGACATACCTTTATAAGTTGGAGCTATTTTATTGTAATAATTATCAATTATTTATTAGAATTATTAAAGCCATATAAATCATAAGCATGCTTATATATGCTGCTATAAGTCAAACTGAACAACACATCTCCAAAATAACATAAATACTGTCTACTATTTCTAATAGGTTGTGGAAGACAAAAACCACACAGTACTCTAAATACCATGACTAATACAGTAAAATATCAAAAACTGGAGAAGGAAAAAAAGCACTTCGGGCAATAAAGTACAAATTCTGACCCCAAATTCAAAAACTTTTACAACCATAGGTAATAGATTGAAAACAAGCTCTTGAGTTCAAACATAAGCTAGAGTTGGCTTTAATTAGTTCTACAGAGGTATGTGCTCAGTGGGAGTTCAAAAAATAAACCACAAAGTTAATGAAAGAGAATTTCTTCAAAAACCATTTTAGTTTTCATTGTTGTTCTTGACCAAGTATAAGACTTTAGAGGAAAATGAGAAAGAAAAAAGCTACTACTAGAATTAGTAAAGCAGGTTTAAACACACTCAGATTATAAAGAACAATACATAGATCAGATTTCAACTCCTTCATTATAGTATGATGCCTAAGCCTTAGAAAAATGTATCAAAGTGCTTTTTTTCTCTGTTTCCTTTTATTCTCTTGCTCATCTTTTCCTATTTTGGTAATTCCCTCTTTTCCATTTTACCTGTATAAGAAAGTAAGGATGCTAATTTCTTTTGACCAATAATCATTTTTATTAACATTGTTACTAAGTTTAATAGGCTTTCCCAGTAGCTCAGTGGTAAAGAATCTCCCTGCAATGCAGGAGACACAGGAGAAGGTGAAGAAGTTCCAGCTGAGCTATTTCAAATCCTAAAAGATGATACTGTTAAAGTGCTGCACTCAATATGTCAGCAAATTTGGAAAACTCAGCAGCGGCCACAGGAATGAAAAAGGTCAGTTCTCATTCCAACCCCAAAGAAGGGCAATGCCAAAGAACGTTCAAACTACCGTACAATTGCCCTCTTTTCACAGGCCAGCAAGGTTAGGCTCAAAATCCTTCAAGCTAGGCATCAGCAGTATGTGAACTGAGAACTTTCAGGCATACAAGCTGGGTTTAGAAAAGTCAGAGGAACCAGAGATCACATTGCCAACATTTGTCGAATCACTATGCTTAAACCTTTGAGTGTGTGGATCACAGCAAACTGGAAAATCTTAAAGATATGGGAATACCAGACAATCTTACATGTCTCTTGAGAAACCTGTATGCAGATAAAGAAACAGCAGTTAGAACCAGACGTGGAACAATGGACTTGTTCAAAACTTGGAAAGGAGTACGGCAAGGCTGGATATTGTCAACCTGTGTATTTAAGTTCTGTGCAAAGTACATCATGGGAAATGCTGGGCTATATGAATCACAAGCTGGAATCAAGAATGCCAGCAGAAATATCAACAACCTCAGACATGCAGATGGTATGACATAATGCCATAAAGTTAAAAGGAACTGAAGAGCCTCTTGATGAAGGTGAAAGAGAAGTGTGAAAAAAGCTGGCTTGAAACTAAACATTCAAACAACTGAGATGGCATCCTATCCCATTACTTCATGGCAAATAGAAGGGGAAAAAGTGGAAGCAGTGAGAGATTTTATTTTCTTGGTCTTCAAAATCACTGCAGTGGTGACTGCAGCCACAAAATTAGAAAACACTTGCTCTGTGGCAGGAGAGCTATGACAAACCTAGATAGCATATTAAAAAGCAAAGACAACACTTTTCCAACAAAGGTCTGTATAGTCAAAGCTATGGTTTTCCAGTAGTCATGTATGGATGTCAGAGTTGGATCATAAAAAGGCTAAGTGCCAAAGAATTGATGCTTTCAAATTGTGGTGCTGCAGAAAACTCTTTGGGAGTCTCTTGCATGGCAAGCAGATCAAACAAGTCAATCCTAAAAGAAATAAACATTGAATATGTATTAGAAGGACTGATGCTGAAGCTGAAGCTAAAACACTTTAGTCACCTGATGCAAGGAGCTAACTTATTGGAAAAGACCCTGATGTTGAGAAAGATAGAAGGCAAAAGGAGAAAAGGGAGGCAGGGGATGAGATGGTTAGAGAGCATCATAAACTCAATGGACATGAGTTCAATCAAACTCCATGAATTGTAGAAGACAGAGGATCTTGGCGTCCTACAGTCCTTGGGGTAACAAAGAGTCAGACAAGACCTAGCGACTGAACAACCACCAAGTTTAATAGCAGATCAAAATTTACAATCTTCAGAGAAAATCCCTGGTTTATTTAATTTTCTTATTTTTTCTGTCTTATTTTCAGTGATTCATTTTGAGCAAAAATGAGTCTCATCTGCAGCAAAAATTAACAGAATGCTAAGTGTGTAAACAGGGCATTAATTAGTGAATGGACAAGCTTAACATGGATAAAAATGATTCTCTAGCTGCTGGAGATGCTTCGTTCATTACCTTCAAACCAAGAAGAAATAGAACCATGATGCAGGCACTCTAGAGAACCAGAACTCTAACCTTAGGGAAAGTATTATACCATGTAAACAAGATTTAGGAGGCTGGGAGTTGTAGTCGTTTGAGGGATACACAACCACAACTATATAAGGAGTCTGATAATGCTGGACAACTTGGAATTTTCATGTTTTCTCAACCATTTGTCAAAGGATTCTATCTCCAAATCCCTCCCTTGACAAATTCATAGTCTTAATCTTATACCATTTCTCTTGTCTTGTACCCTAATATAATGTATTTGTTCATAAGGAGAATCCTCTACATATTCACGTTTTGCCATAAAAACTTTTCTACCACTATCGTATTCAAGACACAATCTCTGTTTCATAAGTGCTAAATTAATATTAAAGCTACTTAAATTTATGAACCTCTTACTTCCTGCCTATCTACAGTTTTTTATTCAATTCTTTCATTTTCTCAAGTTGATCATTCAGCTGAAGTTCCACCAAAACTAACCTACTTCTATCATCCAATCTAATCTGCCCAGAAGGAAAAATTAAAAAAAAAAAAAAAAACACCAGAAATTAAAACTCTATTTGAATGAACTGTAATTTGAATTCAATAATGTTAAAAGCAGTAATGAAGAAAATGACTACCAAGGAATGCAATGGATCAAACAGTGGATTCTCTTCTGAAGGTAATTTCAGTTCAGTTCAGTCACTCAGTTGTGTCCAACTCTTTGTGATCCCATGGACTGCAGCACGACATCACCAGCTCCCGAAATTTACTCAAACTTATGTCCAGTGATTTGGTGAAGCCATCCAAACATCTCATACACACTGTCCCCTTCTTATCCCACCTTCAATATTTCCCAGCATCAGGGCCTTTTAGAATGAGTCAGTTGTTCGCATTAGATGCCCAAAGTATTGAAGTTTCAGCTTCAGCATCAGTACTTCCAATGAATATTCAGGACTGATTTATTTTAGGATGGACAGGTTGAATCTTCTTGAAGTCAAAGGGACTCTCAAGACTCTTCTGCAAAATCACAGTTTCAAGGATCAATTATTCGACACTCAGCTTTCTTTATAGTCCAACTCTCACATCCACACATAACTAATGGAAAAAGCATAGCTTTGACTAGACAGAGCTTTGTTGGCAAAGTAATGTCTCTGCTTTTTAATATGCTGTCTAGGTTGGTCATAACTTTTCTTCCAAGGAGCAAGCGTCTATTAATTTCATGGCTGGAGTCACCATCTGCAGTGACTTTTGGAGCCCCCCAAAATAAAAGTCTCTTACTGTTTCCACTGTTTCCCCATCTATTTGCCATGAAGTGATGGGACAGGACACCATGATCTTAGTTTTCTGAATGTTGAGCTTTAAGCCAACTTTTTCACTCTCCTCTTTTACTTTTATCAAGAGGCTCCTCAGTTCTTCGCTTTCTTCAATAAGGGTGGTGCTATCTGCATATCTGAGGTTATTGATATGTTTCCCAGGAATCTTGATTCTAGCTTGTGCTTTATCCAGCCCAGCATTTCTCATGATGTATTGTGCATATAAGTTAAAAAAGCAGGATGACAATATACAGCCTGGATGTACTCCTTTCCCTACATGGAACCAGTCTGTTGTTCCATGTCCAATTCTAACTGTTGCTTCCAGACCTGCATACAGATTTCTCAAGAGGCAGGTCAGGTGATCTGGCATTCCCATCCCTTGAAGAATTTTCCACAGTTTGTTGTGATCCACACAGTCAAAGGCTTTGGCATAGTCAATAAAGCAGAAGTAGATGTTTTTCTGGAACTCTCTTACTTTTTTGAAGATCCAATGGATGTTGGCAATTTGATCTCTGGTCCCTCTGGCTTTTCTAAATCCAGCTTTAACATCTGGAAGTTCATGGTTCACGTATTGTTGAGGCCTGGCTTGGAGAATTTTGAGCATTACTTTGCTAGCATGTGAGATGAGTGCAATTGTGCAATAGTTTGAACATTCTTTGGCATTGCCTTTCTTTGGGACTGGAAGGAAAACTGACCTCTTCCAGTCCTGTGGCCTCTGCTGAGTTTTCCAAATTTGCTGGCATATTGAGTGCAGCACTTTCACAGCATCATCTTTTAGGATTTGAAATAGCTCAACTGGAATTCCATCACCTCCACTAGCTTTGTTCATAGTGATGCTTCCTAAGGCCCACTTGAGTTTGCATTCTAGGATGTCTGGTTCTAGGCAAGTGATCACACCATCATGGTTATCTGAGTCGTGAAGATCTTTTATGTATAAATATTCTGTGTATTCTTGCCACCTCTTCTTAATATCTTCTGCTTCTGTTAGGTCCTTATCGTTTCTGTCCTTTATTCTACCCATTTTTGCTTGAAATGTTCCCTTGGTATCTCTAATTTTCTTGAAGAGATCTCTAGTCTTTCCCATTCTATTGTTTTCCACTATTTCTTTGCATTGATCACTAAGGAAGGCTTAGTTTTCCTTGCTGTTCTTTGGAACTCTGCATTCAAATGGGTATATCTTTCCTTTTCTCCTTTGCCTTTCGCTTTTCTTATTTTCACAGCTATTTCTAAGGCCTCTTAAGACAACCCTTTGCCTTTTTGCATTTCCTTTTCTTGGGAATAGTCTTGATCACTGCCTCCTGCACAACGTCACGAACTTTGGTCCATAGTTTTTCAGGCACTCTATCAGATATAATCCCTTCAATCTATTTGTCACTTCCACTGTATGATCATACAGGATTTGATTTAGGTCATACCTGAATGGTCTAGTGGTTTTCCCTACTTTCTTCAATTTAAGTCTGAATTTGGCAATGAGTTCATGATCTGAGCTACAGTCAGCTCCCTGTCTTATTTTTGCTGATTGTATAGAGCTTTTCCATCTTTGGCTGCAAAGAATATAATTAAGCTGATTTCAGTATTGACCATCTGGTGACGTCCATGTGTACAGTCTTCTCTTGTGTTGTTGGAAGAGGGTGTTTGCTATGACCAATGTGTTCTCTTGGCAAAACTTTGTTAGCCTTTGCCCTGCTTCATTCTGTACTCCAAGGCCAGATTTGCCTGTTACTCCAGATGTCTCTTGACTTTCTACTTTTGCAATCCAGTTCCCTATAATGAAAAGGACATCTTTTTTGGGTATTAGTTCTAGAAGGTCTTACAGGTCTTCATAGAACTGTTCAACTTCAGCTTTTTTAGCATTACTGGTCAGGGCATAGACTTGGATTACTGTGATATTGAATGGTTTGCCTTGAAACGAACAGAGACCATTCTCTTGTTTTTGAGATTACATCCAAATACTGCATTTCAGACTGTTTGCTGACTATGAGGGCTTCTCCATTTCTTCTAAGGGATCTTGCCCACAGTACTAGATATAAAGTTCATCTGAGTTAAATTCACCCATTGCAGTCCATTTTAATTTGCTGATTCCTAAAATGTCGACATTCATTCTTGCCGTGTCCTATTTGACCACTTTTCAATTTGCCTTGATTCATGGACCTAACATTCCAGATTCCTATGCAATATTGTTCTTTACAGCATCAGACTTCACTTCCATCACCAGTCCCATCCACAACTGGGTGTTGATTTTGCTTTTGCTCCATCTCTTCATTCTATTTCTTTACTGATCTCCAGTAGCTTATTGGGCACCTACTGACCTGGGGAGCTCATCTTTCAGTGGCCTATCTTTTTTTCCTTTTCATACTGTTCATGGGGTTCTCAAGGCAAGAATACTGAAGTGGTTTGCCATTCCCTTCTTCAGTGCACCACTGAAGGTTTTGTCAGAACCCTCCACCATGACCTGTCCATCTTAGGTGACCCTACATGACATGGCTCACAGTTTCATTGAGTTAGACAAGAATGTGGTCCGTGTGATCAGTTTGATTTGTTTTCTTATGACTGTGGTTTTCATCCTGTCTGCCATCTGATGAGTAAAGGTAAGATGCTTATGGAAGCTTCCTGATGAGAGAGACTAACTGTGGGGGAGACTGGGTCTTATTCTGATGGGCAGCACCATGCACAGGAAATCTTTAATCCAATTTTCTGTTGATGGGTGGGGCTGTGTTCTCTCCCTGTTGTTTTCCTGGGGGCAAACTATGGTGGAGGTAATGAAGATAATGGAAACCTCCTTCAAAGGGTCCCCTGTAGTCTTCAGCAAGAAAATAAAAACAGACTGTAGGTTCAAAGAGGATAGATAAGATAAGGAGGTATGCACATTTTATAATACTGGATTTCCTTTAATTCCACTTACAAATGTACTTATTTCATCTTTTTAGTGAAGCTATTTCATACACATATTAAAGTAACAAAATAGCTTTGAAACAAAATGCTTTGATAGACTGAATTTTCTTACATAATTTCATATCTGACTCAATATCAGATCAGTTCAAATCAGTCGCTCAGTCATGTCCGAATCTTTGCGACCCCATGAATCGCAGCACGCCAGGCCTCCCTGTCCATCATCAACTCCCAGAGTTCACCTGACTCAATATAGGTTGTTTAAATTTCAGGCTGGAAGTTTTAATAAAAACATTACCTTCTCTTTCTTTGTTTCTTCCTTCTTTCATTAAAAGAGCATTCATTGTATATCTGACAGATATCTCTTATGTTGTTTATTGTTGACAATAATTCTTCATCACCATCAGCTTGTAGGAATTTACTTTATTCCATGTGTTGGGTGAGTGATTATAACTCCAAGAAGAGATTCATATAAAGGCCCCAATACATTCAAATCACTCAGAAATAGTCTATTTCATAGATAAAGCCATGTATTGTGCCAATTCTTATTTTTTCTCCCTAAAATTGGTGGATATTTTAATACCACAAAGTATGAAATAAAGGAAATTATCAGGGTCAATAAGTAATGAAATTTGTGTGAGCTAAAAATCAGAATTGCATCATTAGTTTTAAAAATTTGAAAAACAGATTATAAGAATACATTGCCATAAAGTTTCTAAAACACTATTTTTTTAAATATTCAAATAAATGTAATTTGAAAATTGACAGAGGAAGTGAAAATTTATAGTAGAAGGATACCATTAAATTTGGTTTACTTTCTGGGCAAATAGTAATCTGAAAATTTCCTGAAATTTTCAAAGATAATATTCTAAAAATAAGTGGAGTTTCTGGCTGACTCTCAAATACAATCCAGAAAATCCAACTTTACAGAATTATCTTTCCTTTCATTAAGACTGATCAATTTTTTTTTCTTTTTGTTTTCTTGAGTTTTTTTCAAACTCTTTGTCAATAAATGTATCTGCCACAAAGTAAGCGCTAAATATTTGTCCGAAAATGAATGAATGAATGATAATTACTTTGAAAATATATGGCTCTAGATTATAAAATGAAGCAATCCCTGATGGACAATCTTAAATGTATCTCTAATGTTGGAGGGGGTGTAATTCTCAAATATATGTTTTGTTGATAATTATGAACAATAGGACCAACAAGTTTTTGAAACATTAAGTAGAGTTGTATTAACTCAGTTAACTGATTTGTATTAGTAGGATCACAATTTAGTGGTATTAAAATAAATTCTGAAACAAGTCCAATAGAATCATGTAGTTTGCACATCAAATATAAATTGTTTAACTCAAGAAAAATGTGTGCTAATCAATAGTGAAAAGGAGATCCTTAACTATCACTTTTACTTTCTCATTAAGCATCTTTTACTTTCATTACAAATGTAAAACATTTTCTTTTTTACAGTTTTTAATACTTTTGTTCCAAATAATTATTTTCTGTTTTTTATCCCTATTCAAAAATATCAACAGCATGACTATACTCTAAACAACTTATATTTATTTACAATTATATATTGGTCTGCTGATATATCCCTAGGTGTACCCTAGGCTCTAAACCATATCCAACTCTTGCTTAGCAACTTATCAGCAACTTGTACATAAAGTGAGTGCATATATCCAGGTTTTTTATGCCTTCCATAATTTAATGCTACTAATCTATAGCAGTGGAAATCCAGAAACAAATACTTGAAAATAACCCTCTCACAGACATACATACATATAGTCCCTGAGTAGTCCTACAAATGATTTTTCCAATTTTGTCTTTAAAAATGGTAATAGTGCTACAGTGTCACAATACCAAAGCTGAGTGATCTACTGACACACAAGCTGTGTCTTCTGTGGATACTCTGAGTCTGAAATTGATTTTCATTTTAGCCTGTGAGGGGTGTAGATGTTATCCATCATCAGATTGAGCAGTGGCACTAACAGAACACATTAAAAAAACAGCAGCTGTATCATAAGCAATATTTCTAGGGTCACTACCCCAGAAAAAGGACTGGTTGTTTGCACCTGCTATGCTGTTCCTTAAAACACTATATCCATATTCTGGCAGATGTATTTTTGCTGACAAAAAGTCTAATGCATAGCTTTCATAGAAATTTAACTGGTAGTTTCCAAAATATGAGCATGTTTGCACTCAATCTGAATTTTTAATCTGAATTTTTGTTTGCTTAGATTCTGATCAAATAAATGTGTTCAATATTACTCTATATGTTAGCAGATTCCCTTTTCAACAAATATCTATAATCACATAAAGGCTTCAATTTCATGTCCTACCAGGTAGCCTATAAGTACGATGCTTTGTTGATTTGATAATAATGAATTTCCTACATGATAAGTAAAATTCTAATTTATATGTTCATGTTCATAAGCAGATAAGTGAATAAACCAAATGTGATATACGCATATGAGCTTAGTCACTCCCTGAAGCAGACCTGGGTCATGCAGCCTGTGACATAAGCCCTCTTGGAGGAGGTCGCCCTTAGCCCCAGCATCGAACTGCTGAACAGATGACCCACAAACTGCAGAACAATTATACCAAAGAAATTCTCACACTTTTAAGAAAGTTCTAGGACCCACAACAGATTTGCCAACCTGGGGATCCAGCAAAAGGACTGAGAACCCCCAGGGAATTTGACTTTGGAGGCCAGTGGGATTTGATTACAGAACTTCCACAGGAGTAGGGAAACAGACTCTCAGAGGGCACAAACACACATACACAAACCCTGTGTGCACTAGGAGCCAGGAGAAAAAAGCAGTGTCTCCACAAGAGACAGTAGGACTTGCCTGTGAGTGTCAAAGAGTCTCCAGTGGAGCCTAGGTTGACAGTCTGGCCTCAGGCCAAACAATAGGGAGGCAACATAGTCCTACCCATCAACAGAAAATTGGATTAAAGATTTACTGAGCAGGACCCCACCCATCAGAACAAGACCCATTTTCCCCCACAGTCAATCTATCCCATCAGGAAGAGTCATCAGGAAGCCTTTAGTCCATATTTATCATAGGGAAGACACTGTGAAAACCACAGTCACAGAAAACTAATCAAACTGATAACATGGATCACAGACTTGTCTAACTCAATGAAACTATGAGCCATGTCACGTAGGGCCACACAAGACGGATAGGTCATGGTGGAGTTCTGACAAAATGTGGTCACTTTGTCAAACTGAAGTAGGGAATGGCAAACCACTTCAGTATTCTTGCCTTGAGAACCCCATGAACAGTATGAGAAGGCAAAAAGATAAGACACTGAAAGAGTTAACTCCCCAGGTCCTTAGGTGTCCAATAAGCTACTGGAGAAGAGTAGAGAAATAGATTGGGAAAGAATGAAAAGGCTTTGCCAAAGCAAAATCAACACCCAGTTGTGGATTTGATGGGTGATGGAAGTGAAGTCCGATACTGTAAAGAGCAACATTGCATATGAACCTGGAATGTTAGGTTCATGAATCAAGGTAAATTGGAAGTGGTCAAATAGGAGATGGCAAGAGTGAACATCAATATTTTAGGAATCAGTGAACTAAAATGGACTGGAATGGACAAATTTAATTCAGATGAACGTTATATCTACTACAGTGGGAAAGAATCCCTTAGGGGAAATGGAGTAGCCCTCATAGTCAACAAACAGTCTGAAATGCAGTACTTGGGTACAATCTCAAAAATGACAGAATGATCTCTGTTTGTTTCCAAGACAAATCATTCAATATCACAGTAATCCAAGTCTATGCCCCAACCATTAATGCCAAAAGACCTGAAGTTGAATGGTTCTATGAAGAACCTACAAGACCTTCTAGAACTAACACCAAAAAAAGATGTTCTTTTCATTATAGGGGACTGGAATGCAAAAGTAGGAAGTCAAGAAACACCTGGAGTAACAAGCAAGTTTGGCCAATGAATACAAAATGAAGCAGGGCAAAGGCTAACAAAGTTTTGCCAAGAGAATGCACTGGTCATAGCAAACACTCTTTTCCAACAAGAGACGACTCTACACATGGATATCACCAGATGGTCAATTTCAAAATCAGTCCAATTATATTCTTTGCAGAAGATGGAGAAGCTCTATACAATCAGCAAAAACAAGACTGAGAGCTGATTGTGGCTCAGATCATGAACTTCTTATTGCCAAATTCAGACGTAAACTGAAGAAAGTAGGAAAAACCACTTGATCATTCAAGTATGACGGAAATCAAATCCCTTATGACTATACAGCGGAAGTGACAAATAGATTCAAGGGATTAGATCTGATAGACACAGTGCATGAAGAACTAGGGACAGAGGTTCGTGACATTGTACAGGAGGCAGTAATCAAGACCAACCTCCCAAAAGAAATGTAAACAGGCAAAATGGCTGTTTGAAAAGGCCTTACAAATAGCTGAGAAAAGAAGAAAAGCTAAAGGCAAAGGAGAAAAGGAAAGATACATCCATCAAAATGCAGAGTTCCAAAGAAAATTAGATACCAAGGGAATATTTCACAGAAAAATGGGCACAATAAAGGACAGAAATGGTATGGACCTAAAAGAAGCAGAAAATATTAAGAAAGGTGGCAAGAATACACAGAAGAACTATATAAAAAAGATCTTAATGACCCAGATAACCATGATTGTGTGATCACTCACCTAGTGTGAAACATCCTGGAGTCTGAAGTTAAGTGGGCTTTACGAGCATCACTATGACCAGAACTAGTGGAGGTGATGGAATTCCAGTTGAGCTATTTCAAATCCTAAAAGATGATGCTGTGAAAGTGCTGCACTCAGTATGCCAGCAAATTTGGAAAACTCAGTAATGGCCACAAGACTGGAAAAGGTCAGTTTTCCTTCCAATTGCAAAGTAAAGCAATGCCGAAGAATGCTCAAACTATTGCACAATTGCACTCATCTCACATGCTAGCAAAGTAATGCTCAAAATTCTCCAAGCCAGGCCTCAACAGTACATGAACCATGAACTTCAAGCTATTCAAGCTGGATTTAGAAAAGCCAGAGGGACCAGAGATCAAATTGCCAACATCCACTGGATCTTCAAAAAAGCAAGAGAGTTCCAGAAAAACATCTACTTCTGCTTTATTGACTATGCCAAAGCCTTTGACTCTGTGGATCACAACAAACTGTGGAAATTTCTCAAAGAGATGTGAATACCAAACCACCTTACCTGCCTCCTGAGAAATCTGTATTCAGGTCAAGAAGCAACAGTTAGAACTGGGCATGGAAAAGCAGACTGTTTCCAAATTTGGAAAGGAGTTAATCAAGGCTGTATATTGTCACCCTGCTTATTTAACTTATATGTAGACTACATCATGCAAAATCCCAAGCTGGATGAAGCACAAGCTGGAATCAAGATTGCTGGGAGAAATATCAATAACCTCAGATATGCAGATGACACCACCCTTATGGAAGAAAGTGAAGAAGAACTAAAGAGCCTCTTGATGAAAGTGAAAGAGGAGAGAAAAAAGCTGGCTCAAAACTCAACATTCAGAAAACTAAGTTCATGGCATCTTGTCCCATCACTTCACTAGATGGGGAAACAATGAAAATGGTGACAGACTTTATTCTCTTAGGCTCCAAAATCACTGCAGATGGTGACTGCAGCCATGAAATTAAAAGATATTTGCTCCTTGGCAGAAAAGCTATGACCAAACTAGACAGTATTAAAAAGCAGAGGCATTACTTTGCCAACAAAGTTTCACCTAGTCAAAGGTATGGCTTTTCTAGTAGTCATGTATGGATGTGAGAGTTGGACCATAAGAAACCTGAGCATGGAAGAATTGATGCTTTGAACTGTGGTGTTGGAGAAGGAAATCCAACCAGACCATCATAAAGGAAATCAGTCCTGAACATTCATTGGAAGGACTGATACTGAAGCTGAAGCTCCAAACTTTGGCCACCTGATGGAAAGAACTGACTCATTGGAAAAGACCCTATTTGGGGAAATATTGAAGGCAGGAGGAGAAAGGGATGATAGAGGATGACATGATTGGATGGCATCACCAGCTCGATGTTCGTGAGTTTGAGCAAGACTGGGAAGCCTAGCATGCTGCAGTCCATGGCGTCTCAAAGAGACAGACACGACTGAGCATTTTAGTCACTCAGTCATGTCCGACTCTTTGCAACCGGACAGACTCTAGCCCACTAGGCTCTCTGTCCATTAGAATTCTCTGGGCAAGAATACTGAAGTGGGTTTCCATGCCCTCCTCCAGGGAATCTTCCCAACCCAGGTATTGAACCCAGGTCTCCTGCATTGCAGACACTTTCTTTACCAGCTGAGTCACTAGGAAAGCCCAAGAATACTGGAGTGGATACCCTTCCCTTCTCCAGGGGAACTTCCCAACCCTGGGGTCTTTTACATAACAGGCAGATTCTTTACCAGGTGAGCCACCAGGGAAGCCTGATATGTACACATGATGGAATATTATTCTGCTTTAAAAAGGGAAAGAAAGTCTGACACATGCTACAAAACAGATGAATCTGGAAGATATAAGTGCTACTTAATATAAGCCAGGCACAAAAGGAAAAATACTGAATAATTCCACTTATATGATTTATTGAGAGTAGTGAAATTTATAGAGACAGATAGTAGAATGGTGGTTGCCAGGTGCTGGGAGAGGTGAAAGTGGGGAATTATTATTTAATGGGCACAGAGTTTCAGTTTTGCATGATGAAAATGTTCTGGTGATGTCTGCACAGAAATGCAAATATATTTCATGCCACTGAACCACATATTTTAAAATGGTATATTTTATGGCATGTATTAAATACCAATATCATTATTAGAATTTGTAGAACATCATGCAGAAGTAAATCTGTACAGCACTATGAGTAGTGTTCATAAACAAGAATGTTTATATGCTGTTTTTTGGGGAAGTAAAGATCAAGAAAGGCTGATGAAGGACTTATCATTTCATTAAACATTAAAGATAGGTGACATTTAAATAGGAGAAGGTAGGGAAAATGAGAATAATTGTGAAAAATATAATTCTGGGATAGTAACATTAATTTACAACAGAAGTTCTTAATTTTTTTCTTTGTTTCTCTCAGGTCACCTTTATATTTCTAAAAATTAACAAGAAACCTCCTCCTTCAAAAGAAGCTTCTGTTTAAGTGGATGATATCTTTCCATGAGTACCTTATTAGCTATCAAACTGAGGGATTTATAAATCATAAGAGAAAAGTACATATTCCATCCCTTATCAGAACAATGACATCAATTGTCATTTAGCCTTTAGAAAACTCTATTGCATATTCACCAGAAAAGAAGAGTGAAAAGTGTGAAAAAGACAGAAATGAGAACTTAGTATGAATTTTGTATAAAATATAGAATACTTCCGCATTTCACAGTCACCGTAAAAGGGTCTTAGATTCCCTAGACCATACTGATTGGTTGCAAAATAGAGACAAGACCAAAAGAATAAATAGAGATAGAATATGTCTGATATTACTGAAGGCCAAGCTAGAGATTTTAAAACAGAAAAGTAGTAAAAAATTTTATACAAAGTAATGACATGATGGCAAGCTGACTTTATAAGAATTTATTTAGAAATAAAGAAATGGATGCAGAGGTGTGGAAAGGCAATCTAGAGTCTAGTTGCTGCTAAGTCACTTCAGTCGTGTCCGACTCTGTGCGACCCCAGGGACGGCAGCCCACCAGGCTCCCGTCCCTGGGATTCTCCAGGCAAGAACACTGGAGTGGGTTGCCATTTCCTTCTCCAACGCATGAAAGTGAAAAGTGAAAGTGAAGTCGCTCAGTCGTGTCCGACTCTTCGTGACCCCATGGACTGCAGCGCACCAGGCTCCTCCATCCATGGGATTTTCCAGGCAAGAGTACTGGAGTGGGTTGCCATTGCCTTCTCCAGTGTCTAGTTAGAAACCTATAAAAGAATTCACCAGAGACAAGTCACAAACACATGGGGGCAGTCTTGGAGAAAAGAAAACAAAAGCAACTTAGAGGAACCACAAAAGTTACCAAAAAAAAAAAAAATCAAGAGCTAATGTAGACAGTACAATTTTTGGAGGCTGATAGGTCATGTAATCCCTATCAAAATTGCAAAGGTATTTTTCACAGAAAGGCAACAGACAGTCCAACATTTGTATGGAACCACAAAAGAAAAAGATCTTGAATAGTTAAAGCAATCTTGAGAATGAAGAACAGAGCTGGAGACTTCATGTTCCCTGATTTCAAACTATATTACAAAGCTATAGTAATTAAAAGTATGGCACTGACATAGATCACTGAAAGTAAATAGAAAGTACAGAAATAAATCAACACATATATAGCTAAATAATTTATGACACAGTAGCCAAAAATATCGGAGAAGGCAATGGCACACCACTCCAGTACTCTTGCCTGGAAAATCCCATGGACAGAGGAGCCCGGTAGGCTGCAGTCCATGGGGTCACAAAGAGTTGGACACGACTGAGCGACTTCACTTTCACTTTTCACTTTCATGCATTGGAGAAGGAAATGGCAACCCACTCCAGTGTTCTTGCCTGGAGAATCCCAAGGACGGTGGAGCCTGGTGGTCTGCCTTCTATGGGGTCGCACAGAGTTGGACACGACTGAAGTGACTTAGCAGCGGCAGCAGCAGCAGCAGCCAAAAATATACAGTGAGGAAATGATAGCCTCTTCAATAAATGGTGTTGGGAAAATTGAATGCTCAACTGAATTTGTGAAAATTGAACAAATGCAGAAGAATGAAATTAAAACAGTATGTTCCATTATACATAAAAGTTAACTCAGAATGGATTAAAGAGTTGAATATAAGACCTGAAACCTAAAAAGTCTTCAGTTTGGTTCAGTTCTGTCACTCAGTCGTGTCCGACTCTTTGCGACCCCATGAACCACAGCACACCAGGCCTCCCTGTCTATCACCAACTCCCAGAGTCTACCCAAACCCATGTCCTTTGAGTCAGTTATGGCATCCAACCATCTCATCCTCTGTCGTCCCATTCTCCTCCTGCCCTCAATCTTTCCCAGCATCAGGGTCTTTTCATATGAGATAGTTCTTCATATCAGGTGGCCAAAGTATTGGAGTTTCAGCTTCAACATCAGCCCTTCCAATGAACACCCAGGACTGATCTCCTTTAGGATGGACTGGTTGGATCTCCTTGCATTCCAAGGGACTCTCAAGAGTCTTCTCCAACACCACAGTTCAAAAGCATCAATTCTTCAGAGCTCAGCTTTCTTTAGTCCAACTCTCACATCTATACACAACTACTGGAAAAACCATAGCCTTGACTAGATGGACCTTTGTTGACAAAGTAATGACTCTGCTTTTTAATATGCTGTCTAGGTTGGTCATAACTTTTCTTCCAAGGAGTAAGCGTCTTTTAATTTCAAGGCTGTGATCACCATCTGCAGTGATTTTGGTGCCCAGAAAAATAAAGTCAGCCACTGTTTCCACTGTTTCCCCATCTACTTGCCATGAAGCTATGGGACGGGATGCTATGATCTTAGTTTTCTGAATGTTGAGCTTTAAGCCAACTTTTTCACTCTCCTCTTTCACTTTCATCAAGAGGCTCTTTAGTTCATCTTCACTTTCTTCCATAACGGTAGTGTCACCTGCATATCTGAGGTTATTGATATTTCTCCTGGCAATCTTGATTCCAACTTGTGCTTCCTCCAGCCCAGCGTTTCTCATGATGCACTCTGCATATAAGTTAAATAAGCAGAGTGACAATATACAACCCTGACGTACTCCTGACATAGTTCTTGGTCTTAATTTTTTTCAACCTGACACCAAAAGCAAAAGCGACAAAACCAAACACACACACACACACACACACACACACACAAATGTAACTACATCAAACTGAGAAGCTTGATGAGAACCATCAACAAAATGAAAAGGAAACACAACAAATGGGAGAAAATAATTGTAAAGTTGGACCATAAAGGCTAAGCCCCAAAGAATTGATGCTTTCAAATCATGGTGCTGGAGAAGACTCTTGAGAACCCCTTGGACAGCAAGGAGATCAAACCAGTCAATCCTAAAGGAAATCAATACTGAATATTCATTGGAAAGACTGTTGCTGATGCTGAAGCTCCAATATTTTCGCCACCTGATGCAAAGAGTTGATTCATTGGAAAAGACCCTGATGCTAGGAAAGACTGAGGCCAAAAGGAGAAGGGGGTGGTAGAAGATGCAATGGTTAGACAGCATCCCAAACTCTATGGACATGAAGTAGAGCAAACCATAGGAGATAGTGGAGGACAGAGGAACCTGGCTTGCTGTAGTCCACAGGGTCACAAAGAGTTGGATATGACTTAGCAAATGAATAACAACAGCAACAACAATTCCAAATCATATATCTAATAAGGAGCTAATATCCAGAATACATGAAGAGCACATACAACTCAAAAGCAAAAAAAAAAAAAATTCAAAAATGGGTGGAAGATCTGAATAGATTATTTTCCCAAAAGAACAAACATATATGACCAACAGGTACATGAAAAGATGTTCAGCATCATTAACCATCAGGACAAGACAAATCAAAACCACAATGTGATGTCACTGCACACGAGTGTTGGCAAAAATACGGAGAAAAGGGAATTCTTGTGCACTGTTAGTAAGAAAGTAAACTGGTGCGATTACCATGGAAGGGTATAAAAGTCCCTCAAAAAAGTAAAATAGAAACATCATTCAGCAATTCAAATTCCAAGTATTTATTGAATAAAATGAAAATACTAATTCAAAAAAATTTATGTTCCCCATATCCATTGCAGCATTATTGTACAGCATACAACAGCCAAGATATGGAAATAACCTAAGTGTCCATGGATGAATGAATGGATAAAGAAACTGTGGTATATAGATACTATGAAATATTACTCAGCCATAAAAATAAAATGTTTTCCATTTGTGAAAACATGGATAGACACTGCCAACATTATGGTTAATGTTGGCATTTGGTTTACCATTGTTTACCATTATGGTAAAATAAGGCAGGCCGAGAAGGATAAATATTATATATTCTCTCTTCTATGTGGGATCTTGAAAACAAACAAACAAAAATCCAAACTCAGATACAGATAGTGGTTGACAGAGGTGGGGTGGAAGACGGAAGAAATGGGTAAACAGTCTTCTTTTCAGTTAAAATAAGTTGACTTTTTAAAGAAACATTAAGATCAATGAATATTTTGATAAAAGAAATAAAACTAAATTTCCTAATTTAGGTAAAATTTTTGTTTTATTTTTAAACAATCAAAATTTTCTATTTATAGATTCCCAATGTAAATTTACTAATCACCAAGAACTGATAAATTTGAAGACCATTTATATTATTAAATTACTTCTAAAATAGTACACTGGAAACTGGCTATTAGTTTATGATTAATATTCTTCAAATATTAGTTTAAAAAAATACGAGGAGATGACAACAGAGACTGAAACCCTAGGATTCCAAATGCTAATAAGTGCTAATAAGAGTGCTAATAAGATAGTTTCTTAGGGGGACAAAAAATAAATATTTATATTAGATCCACATTATCCAATATGTGTAGTCTGTACCCACATGTGATTATTTAAATTTATTAAAATCAAGTTTAAAATTCAGTTACTTAATGGCATTAACTAGATTTCAAATGTTCAATAACCATGTGCAGCTAATAGCAACCACACTGAATAATGCAATATTTAACATTTCTATCATAACAGTAAGTTCTATTGAACATAGATGCATTTATTATACAGGTGGAAAATAATGCATTATACAGTAGCTTGATACTGTGCATATACTATGCATCAGACAGAATATTAAATAAACACTTCACATATACAATTGCATTCAGTCCCCACAATGATATTTCGAGATAGGTTCTATTATATTTCCATTTTACAGATGACAAAACAGATTAAGAGAGACAATCTGTTTTAGATCAAATTGTAGCAGAGACAAGATTGAACCCCAGGACTTTCTGATTCCAAGGATGAGGAATGAGGAAAAAGAATAATCTTTTGAAAGTAATATGGAGAAGTCTATGAGAATAAATATAATTTAAATTCAATGAAAATAAAATATCTATGCAGTATTAAAGTACCAACTTGAAACATTTTAAATTAAAAAGTGTAAAAGGTTATCATAGCAATTTTAACTCACCCACCTTACTTTGTAAGTTCCCATCAGGTGGGAAAGTTATTGTTGCCATGGAAACCACCACAATACTACTACTTTACAATTATATAACACCTTTCATTCGATGAGCTCAAAGAGACTTATAAACATTAATTCATTAACAGTGCTTTTATTGAAAGTGCATGAAAATTTACCTAATAGCATACAACAACAATTGCAGATCAAACAAAAGGAAACTTCCTTGCTCTCAAACCAATTCACATGGATTACACACCATCTCCTACTATTTAAAAAGAAAGACAGAGAGACAGTAATCTTACACAGACATTCACCTTCTTGTTTCTTCTACCAAACTGAAAACCATCTCCTATTGTTCTATTGTCAAAAATATGCAGCTCTTCTTCCACCCACTCTTTAATTTCTTTCTTCATGTGTTCTGCTAATTACCTAGGAATGTCTTTTAAAATGCCATTACACAAACTCACCTGTGCAGCTCTAACCACTAAGATATTCACCAGTACAAATCTTTTTTCTTTAAAGGATGCATGACCTCATTTTAAATTATGAGAAATAAAACTAAAAATCTGAAGGCTTTTGGGTGTTGAATTAAAAGTTAGAAAACTGAAAAGTACAAAATCCTTAGCTGTTCAGAGTGATCTTTGCTCTTAAGCTATTAAAAACAAAGTGAATATTTGTTTAAACATTCTAAAAATATAATACTAAGCTAGAAAAGTTAGGTCAGTGAAATAGTCTATTTAGCATAGCATTATGTTTTTATTCATTCAGGTTGACTCTTTGAGACTCCATGGACTGTAGCCCTCCAGGGTCCCCTGTCCATGGAATTCTCAAGACAAGAATACTGGAGTGGGTTGCCATGCTCTCCTCCAGGGGATCTTCTCAACCCAGTGATTGAACCCAGGTCTCCCACATTGCGGACGGATTCTTTACTACCTGAATATCATTCTTCACTATCTTTACTACCACAGAAGCCCCTTGTTTTTAACAGAGCCATCAAAAGATATTTAGATGATTACAACTTCTTAGATGATTTTATGAAGTTGGTTTCAAAAGTATAGGTAACTTGCCTCCAATAACATACTAGGATCTATTACTTAACAAATGTAGGCCGACAGTTTTAGAACCTGTTTACATTCCACAAGATCATCCCTGATTCAAGAGCGAACTAGGCTTTCCATGGGAGAAGCTGCCAGGTCACATGGTAAAAAGACATACATTCAAGGGTGGGAGGAATTTGTGGCCATTTTTTTGTAACCTACTTTAAATGGAACACCTCCTAAGATGTATTATGTTCAGACATCTTATAAATGATGATTGAGCATTTGCTGACTCAAGATTTTTATTAATCTTAGGAAAACCCATCATTAACAAGGCCATCATTTTAGCATTCAGTATTTTGAGCTTTGTCCTTTTTCTCAATATCAGGGTTCCAGCTGTCATCAAAGTAATCCTGCCATAAGTATTCTATTCTTTTCTTACCTATTAATCATTTTATCCCCAAACCCCTATGGCTCAGCTGGTAAAGAATTCGCCTGCAATGTGGGAGACCGGGGCTCAATCCCTGGGTTGGGAAGAGCCCCTGGAGAAGGGAAAGGCTACCTACTCCAATATTCTGGCCTAGAGAATTCCATGGACTGTGTAGTCCATGGGATCACAAAGAGGTGGACACAACTGAGAGACTTTCACTTCTATATAAGTTTAACTTGATTTTCCTTGTGAAAACTCCTTTTATAACTGTGAAATCATATTACACAAAGGCTGTTCATCATACAACCTCTAAATGAAGGCTGAATTAAGAATTTTGTAGGTACCTCTGAGACTCAAAAATCCTTCTGTAGTTACTATTATGTTCTGGCTATATCTTTCATTTCTAGTTAAAAAAAAATCACTTTATATGAAGGTGATATTATGAAGAATTCCTCCAGAGATTTTTTAACCTCAGAAATCAAATTTGCTTCAAAATATGAGGTCATTGAATATAACTGACCCCAAACAGAATTTTTTAAGTGTCCCATTGTGGTGTAAACAGCTTTAATATATCTTGGAATTATTATCCTTTTTGTAAACCAGTTTGCCTAAAATATTTGTTAAACAACTGCTGAGTTTTGAACTCTGTTGCTGTTCATCAATAACTTTTCACCCTCATTTGTATTCTTCCAGTTATTCTACTTCTACTGTTCATTGGGTGAAATGGTCATTAAATTGTAATAAGTTGATAAAAGACTCTGAGATATTACTTTGGAAAAAGTTTATTCCTTTTTATGAAAGATGCATCTTTGCAACTTTGTAAAACAGTAAGTTCAGGAAAAACTCAACTGGGACCTCTAACATATTCCTCTAAAATATATGAATTTTACACTACTATAATCAAATTGCCAACATCCGCTGGATCATTGAAAAAGCAAGAGAGTTTCAGAAAAACATCTATTTCAGCTTTATTGACTATGCCAAAGCCTTTGACTGTGTGGATCACAATAGACTGTGGAAAATTAAGAAAAAGATGGGAATACCAGACCACCTGACCTGCCTCTTGAGAAACCTATATGCAGGTTAGGAAGCAACAGTTAGAACTGGACATGGAACAACAGACTGGTTCCAAATAGGAAAAGGAGTACATCAAGGCTGTATACTGTCACCCTGCTTATTTAACTTATATGCAGAGTACATCATGAGAAACGCTGGGCTGGAAGAAACACAAGCTGGAATCAAGATTGCCGGGAGAAATATCAATCACCCCAGATATGCAGATGACACCACCCTTTTGGCAGAAAGTGAAGAGGAACTAAAGAGCCTCTTGACGAAAGTGAAAGAGGAGAGTGAAAAAGTTGGCTTAAAGCTCAACATTCGGAAAACTAAAATCATGGCATCTCGTCCCATCACTTCATGGCAAATAGATGGGGAAACAGTGGAAACAGTGTCAGACTTTATTTTTGGGGGCTCCAAAATCACTGCAGATGGTGACTGCAGCCATGAAATCAAAAGACGATTACTCCTTGGAAGAAAAGTTATGACCAATCCTAGATAGCATATTGAAAAGCCGAGATACTACTTTGCCAACAAAGGTCCATCTAGTCAAGGCCATGGTTTTTCCAGTGGTCACATATGGATGTGAGAGTTGGACTGTGAAAAAAGCTGAGCACCAAAGAATTGATGCTTTTGAACTGTGGTGTTGGAGAAGACTCTTGCGAGTCCCTTGGACTGCAAGGACATCCACCCAGTCCATCCTAAAGGAGATCAGTCCTGGGTGTTCATTGGAAGGACTGATGCTGAAGCTGAAACTCCAATACTTTGGCCACCTCATGCGAAGAGTTGACTCATTGGAAAAGACTCTGATGCTGGGAGGGACTCGGGGCAGGAGGAGAAGGGAACGACAGAGGATGAGATGGCTGGATGGCATCACCGACTTGATGGACGTGAGTCTGAGTGAACTTCAGGAGTTGGTGATGGACAGGGAGGCCTGGAGTGCTGTGATTCATGGGGTTGCAAAGAGTTGGACACAACTGAGCAACTGAACTGGACTGAACTGAAGACTATAACATTCTCCCTTTCAAGTGGAAGCCACATTCTCATAGGAAATGAGATACTAAATTATTAGTAGCTTACCCAGGCTTTCTCTGCCTACTATGGAACCTTAGATTTAGTGTAAGAACTTTAAAACAGTACAGTTTATGTTCATGTAAATGAAACTCTCTGGATGTTTTCTCAGCTAGTCTACAACTCAATGTTTCTGATGTTTTTAAGACAGAAAACTTCTTCACATTCAACCTGAGAGAAAGACAATGTCAAACTCAACTTAAAAGTCAAAAATATTGTCATAAGCACTGCCATAAGGCTTGCAATGTTTTAAATGTTATGGCAGCAAACTGAATTGTTATGACAAGTGAAACTACTGACAGTTTCTTATTTTAATTTCAGAATGTGCACATTGATGCTGTCTGTATTGCTATCTTGAGATCTTCTCTTTCATTGTCTCATGCAGTTCTGGTATACCTGGGCCATTCTATAACTTAAATACCAGTGTCTGCAACTGCTGTTTCTCTATGCTCACTCTCAAAGAAATGGTTCTATAATATTGTATTTCTTTGTCAATAGATGACTGGCTTAATTGTCAACACCTAGTCAACTGTTATTGCTTTGTATAAGGACATTAATCGATCCTAAAACATCCACAAAATAAATGATAATAAAATTACTAAGACACATAAGAGTACAGCAAATTGTATTCTTTCTAACTTGAAAATTCAAGCTCTTAAATTGTCATCCACCATAACCTCAACTACTATCCTCTAGGTTCAAGCCACCATTATCTCTAATCTGGGTTACTGTATTTACTTCCCAATAGTCTTTTTTATTTTTCCCCCTCTTGCCTCTATTGCCTAGTGTCAACACAGCAGTTGATGTGACGGTGTTAATGCAAAGTTAGATCCTATTTCAAAACTCGTTGTCTCCAATTCCAACAATAGTTTTCACTTTGAGGGGTTAAAATTCTAAGTACTTGCAATAGTCTAGAAACTTTCATACGGTTTGGCTCCTTACCCTTTCTCTGCCTTCATTTCCTAGCACTCTTATTGCTCTTACTCACTGAGCTCTAGCCATGCAGGACTCCTAGTTGTTCTTTAAGCATAAAAAGCATGCTCCTACCTAAGAGAACAGTATGAAAAGGCAAAAAGATATGACACTGAAAGATGAACTGCCCAGGTTGGTAGGTGTCCAATATGCTACTGCAGAAGAGTGGAGAAATAAATCCAGAAAGAATGAAGAGACAGAGCCAAAGAGAGAACAATGCCCAGTTGTTGATGTGACTGGTGATGGAAGTAAAGTCCAATACTGTAAAGAGCAATATTGCCTAGGAACCTGAAATGTTAGCTTCATGAATCAAGGTAATTGCAAGTGGTTAAACAGGGGATGGCAAGAGTGAACATTGACATTTTAGGAATCAATGAACTTAAATGGACTGAAATGGGTGGATTTAACTCAGAGGATCATTATATCTACTACTGTGGCCAAGAATTCCTTAGAAGAAATGGAGTAGCCCTCTTAGTCAACAAAAGAGTCCAAAACACAGTATTTGGATGCAATGTCAAAAATGAGAGAATGATCTCTGTTCTTTTCAAAGCAAACCCTTCAATATCACAGTAATCTAAGTCTATGCCCTACCAGTAGTGCTGAGGAAGCTGAAGTTGAACTATTCTATGAAGACCTAACAAGACCTGCTAGAACTAACACCAAAAAAAGATGTCCTATTTATTATAGGGAACTAGAATGCAAAAGTAGAAAATCAAGAGATACCTGGAGTAACAGGCAAATTTGGCCTTGGAGTACAGAATGAATAAGGGCAAACCCTAATAGAGTTTTGCCTAGAGAACGCACTGGACATAGCAAACACCCTCTTCCAAAAACACAAGAGAAGACTCTACACATGGACATCACCAGATGGTCAATACTGAAATCAGACTGATTATATTCTTTGTAGCTAAAGATGAAAACGCTCTATACAATCAGCAAAAACAAGACCAGGCGCTGACTGTGGCTCTAATCATGCAGTCCTTACTGCCAAATTCAGATGTAAATTGAAGAAAGTAGGGAAAACCACTAGACCATTCAGGTATGACCTAAATCAAATCCCTTACAATTATACAGTGGAAGTGAGAAATAGATTCAAGGGATTAGATCTGATAGAGTTGAGGAAGAATGATAAACAGAGGTTCACGACGTTGTACAGGATGCAGTGATCAAGACCATCCCCAAGAAAAAGAAATGCAAACAGGCAAAATGGCTGTCTGAGGAGGCCTTGCAAATAGCTGAAAAAAGAAGAGAAGCTAAAGACAAAGGAGAAAAGGAAAGATATACCCACCTGAATGCAGAGTTCCAAAAAGTGGCAAGGAAACACAAGAAGGCCTTCCTCAGTGATCAATGCAAAGAAATAGAGGAAAATAATAGAATGGGAAAGACTAGAGATCTCTTCAGGAAAATTAGAGATACCAAGGAAACATTTCATGCAAAGAAGGGCATAATAAAGGACAGAAATGGTAACAACTTAACAGAAGCAGAAGGTATTAAGAAGAGGTGGCAAGAATACACAGAAGAACTATATGAAAAAGATCTTCATCACCCAGATAATCATGATGATGTGATCACCCACCTAGAACCAGACATCCTGGAATGCAAAGTCAAGTGGCCTTAGAAAGCAGCACCATAAAGAAAGCTAGTGGAGGTGAAGGAATTCCAGTTGAGCTATTTCAAATCCTAAAAGATGATGCTGTGAAAGTACTGAACTCAATACACCAGCAAATTTGGAAAACTCAGTCATGGCCACAGGACTGAAAAAGGTCAGTTTTCAATCCCAATCCCAAAGAGAGAAAATGCCAAAGAATGTTCAAACTACTGCACAATTGCACTTATCTCACATTCTAGCAAAGTAATGCTCAAAATTCTCCAAGCCAAGCTTCAACAGTACGTGAACCATGAACTTCCAGATGTTCAAGCTGGATTTAGAAAAGCCAGAGGAACCAGAGATCAAATTGCCAACATCCATTGGATCATCAAAAAAGCAAGAGAGTTCCAGAAAAACATCTACTTCTGCTTTATTGACTATGCCAAAGCCTTTGACTGTGTGGACCACAATAAACTGTGGAAAATTCTGAAAGAATGTTACATTAAGTTTTAGCTATTGCTAATTTTCATAAGCCTATAAAGTCAAATTCACATAGCCATAGTCTTTACTAGGGACAAGGATGGGCTTGAACATAAGCTGATTCAATATTTTCCCTGCCCTTCTTTCAGTCTTATATCTTTGTTGATATTTATTTTTAAAATCCAATTGAAACTAATAGTAAGCAAAACAAGTTCTGAATTAATTGGCAACACAAAATTTTCCAGGGACAAAGAAACTATAATCTCAGTGACCACACATTGACTTTTTTCTGTTTTAATTTATTTTTATCCCAGGTACTTAACAAAAGTTTTAAGATAGATTCTTCATTCTTTCACTCCTTCCAACTATTATTATATCTCCAACATGCCAGGTACTATACAACTGAAAAGCCAAGATATCCTTCTATTCTCAAAGAGCTTCAAGCCTAGGAGTGAACTGAAAACAAGTAATATATCAATTGCAATGGGTATCATTTTAGAATCATGTTCAGTGGACATAAGACCACCATTCATTCTGGGACTCAGGAAAAGTTAATCAAGAAGGAGAGAGAGTGCCAGTAAGAAAATAACTGTTGAATAGAAGTGTGATTCATTAAGGCAGTAATAAAAAGAATGGAGTGACTTTGTCACTAACTGTGTGTGTGGAAAGAAAAAAAAAGAAAGATAGCTTAGCACCCATATGTCTGACTTGGGCAGATGATGTTGCCTGAGCCAGGACAGGTATCAGAAGAGAAGAAGATCTGGGGTAAAAGATAATAGATTATCACTTTTGCCAGGTAGAATTCCACATGTCTGTGAGATATTAAGGTGTGAAACATATGTAGGTAAATAATGACATACTCTAATGGAGAGCTTTTTGAAATGTTTTGGACTATAAATATAGATTTGCAAATCTCTGGAATATTATCAGAGATAAAATAAGTATACTAAGAACAAAACCATATTACATAAAAATATATGGAAGAAATGGAAGAAAATAATACCTCAAATTCTATTTGAGCAAAGCTGTGCTTTTAGAATTCTGAAAGCAATTTATCATGATATTATTTTATAAAACACAGTGATCAAGAATAAAGAATAATATCTAGAAGACAACTTCACAGAAGAATTACACAAAATTCCCAATATGTCTTTCAACAACACATGGAAAAAGTCATTTGTGAAATACTAGAGTTCTAAAAAGACAATTCCACATGTTATAATATGGCATAACATAACTTAAAAAATAAGGTGTGGATAACTTACTGAAAGTGTAGTAAACATATCCCATGCATCTTATGTCTCAAGTATATGGTACCTCTGACAGACTTTTCAAAAGTTAGCTAACAATGAAGATGATTCATTAATCAACAGGGTTCTAAAAAGAATCTTGCAAAAGTAAAAGCTTTAGGAATAAAATAAGAATCTGATTCCTGACTTTGATGCTTATTAGCTGTGTTATCTGAATCTCTTGTACTTACAGTTATGTCTAGTTATACAGGTTCAATAAATACTTTAATAAATTAAATGAATGCATCCTCTTTGATTTCTTTCACCAGTGTTTTATAGTTTTCTATATATAGGTCTTTAGTTTCTTTAGGTAGATATATTCCTAAGTACTTTATTCTTTTAGTTGCAATGGTGAATGGAATTGTTTCCTTAATTTCTCTTTCTATTTTCTCATTATTAGTGTATAGGAATGCAAGGGATTTCTGTGTGTTGATTTTATATCCTGCAACTTTACTATATTCATTGATTAGTTCTAGTAGTTTTCTGGTGGAGTATTTAGGGTTTTCTGTGTAGAGGATCATGTCATCTGTAAACAGTGAGAGTTTTACTTCTTCTTTTCCAATTTGGATTCCTTTTATTTCTTTTTCTGCTCTGATTGCTGTGGCCAAAACTTCCAAAACTATGTTGAATAGTAATGGTGAAAGTGGGCACCCTTGTCTTGTTCCTGACTTTAGGGGAAATGCTTTCAATTTTTCACCATTGAGGATAATGTTTGCTGTGGGTTTGTCATATATAGCTATATATAGCACATATATAGCACTGGTGAAAGAAATCAAAGAGGACACTAATAGATGGAGAAATATACCATGTTCATGGATTGGAAGAATCAATATAGTGAAAACGAGTATACTACCCAAAGCAATCTATAGATTCAATGCAATCCCTATCAAGCTACCAACAGTATTCTTCACAGAGCTAGAACAAATAATTTCACAATTTGTATGGAAATACAAAAAACCTAGAATAGCCAAAGCAATCTTGAGAAAGAAGAATGGAACTGGAGGAATCAATCTGCCTGACTTCAGGCTCTACTACAAAGCCACAGTCATCAAGACAGTATGGTACTGGCACAAAGACAGAAATATAGATCAATGGAACAAAATAGAAAGCCCAGAGATAAATCCACGCACCTACGGACACCTTATCTTTGACAGAGGAGGCAAGAATATACAATGGAGAAAAGACAATCTCTTTAACAAGTGGTGCTGGGAAAACTGGCCAACCACTTGTAAAAGAATGAAACTAGAACACTTTCTAACACCATACACACAAATAAACTCAAAATGGATTTAGGATCTAAACGTAAGACCAGAAACTATAAAACTCCTAGAGGAGAACTTAGGCGAAACACTCTCTGACATACATCACAGCAGGATCCTCTATGACCCACCTCCCAGAATATTGGAAATAAAAGCAAAAATAAACAAATGGGACCTAATTAACCTTAAAAGCTTCTGCACAACAAAGGAAACTATAAGCAAGGTAAAAAGACAGCCTTCAGAATGGGAGAAAATAATAGCAAATGAAGCAACTGACAAACAACTAATCTCAAAAATATACAAGCAACTCCTACAGCTCAATTCCAGAAAAATAAATGACCCAATCAAAAAATGGGCCGAAGAACTAAATAGACATTTCTCCAAAGAAGACATACAGATGGCTAACAAACACATGAAAAGATGCTCAACATCACTCATTATCAGAGAAATGCAAATCAAAACCACTATGAGGTACCATTTCACGCCAGTCAGAATGGCTGTGATCCAAAAGTCTACAAGCAATAAATGCTGGAGAGGGTGTAGAGAAAAGGGAACCCTCTTACACTGTTGGTGGGAATGCAAACTAGTACAGCCACTATGGAGAAGAGTGTGGAGATTCCTTAAAAAACTGGAAATAGAACTGCCTTATGATCCAGCAATCCCACTGCTGGGCATACACATTGAGGAAACCAGAATTGAAAGAGACATGTGTACCCCAATGTTCATCGCAGCATTGTTTATAATAGGCAGGACATGGAAGCAACCTAGATGTCCATCAGCAGATGAATGGATAAGAAAGCAGTGGTACATATACACAATGGAGTATTACTCAGCCATTCAAAAGAATACATTTGAATCATTTCTAATGAGGTGGATGAAACTGGAGCCTATTATACAGAGTGAAGTAAGCCAGAAAGAAAAACACCAATACAGTATACTAATGCACATATATGGAATTTAGAAAGATGGTAACAATAACCTTGTATACAAGACAGCAAAAGAGATACTGATGTATAGAACAGTCTTTTGGACTCTGTGGGAGAGGGAGAGGGTGGGATGATTTGGGAGAATGGCATTGAAAAAAAAAAAATGAATGCGTTCAGGACTTCTTTAAACATAAAACAGACCCACTAACTAATAAGCCCTCAAATTCCTTAAGTTTTTAGTAAGGTATAAACAGCATATATAAAGTCCTGTAAAGTATCTGGCCAATAAATTAATAAACTGCACTTCTCTTACTTTATATTTCCTTGGTTTTTCTTAGTGGTTTAAAGAATACACCTTAAGAAGAATCTAGGTTTGCTCTAAAAAATGGAGAAGTACATTACTAAATGGAATAAGCCCACGATTTTAAGGTTGCTAAGAATATAGTCTTTTTTTGTTCACTACTTTTATCTGTAGTAGAAAGAGTCAATAAATATTTGATAAAAAAGTTGATTAAAAATGCTCTGAATACGACTCTCATTTAAAGTGGTAATTTCACTTGATTGGAAAAAAAGAAAAACTTAAGGATATACTTAAACAAGTGGATGCAACTTTGTCTTCCACTGTCTACTAGTTCAAATCCATCATGTCACTGTACCTCTGGTAGATGTGTTCAATGAATTTTCAAACCATCTTTATACCTTTTTTTTTTAATGCTAGAGGGCAATCACTTTTATATTCTGTCTGTGAATAGCTCATATTTGTGTTCTTGAGTCATTCTTACAGTTTCTCCTACAATACCCCTTAGCACAGTTTTGTCCCAACGTATTTCTGAAAATGAAAATGAAAAACTTCTACAGTGAGAAAAAAAGGTTTAGAATGCCAAACCCCTTTTTCCTCTATCCTTTTTACAGAATAAATTTTATATACTAACAAAACTTGTATAAATACTATGCACCTATGTATGTGTAGGTCTTTTTGTAAATATGAAAACAGGAAAATCTTCCAGTTATAAAATATATATATATATATACATACATATACATACATATATACATATATATATATATATATATATATATACACACACACATGTAGCTTCCTGGTAGCTCAGATGGTATTCTGGCCTGAGAATTCCATGAACTGTACAGTCCATGGGGTCACAAAAAGTCGGATGTGACTGAGTTTCACTTTCATATATATATATATATATACACACATATATATAACTTTCATAAATATATACATATATATATACACACACACACATATGCATTTTTTAGGAAGTTGAATTATTTTGAAAAAACATTGAGGAAACTAAAATGCCAAGTAAATGAACCACCAAGAGACAATAATCATATTTTAAGTCTCAAAGAAAGATCTATGATTAAACATTATTGTTCCTCTTTTTATTTTACATACGTTGGCTATTGGATATGTTTGGTTGGATATACAGATACTCACAAATTCTTCAACTCTAAAAGTTTTAGAGAATAGGAAGAAAACAACAAAGTTCATATAAGCTGAAATAGCTGGCTCTTCGATGGAAAACTGCCTATGTACTTTCTGCATTCACCTTCTGTTTTCCTCATTCTTTTTATAAATAGGTATGAATACAGTATACATATATTCATTCATCACTCTCCAAATATTTGAGCATAAATTATGTTCAAGACACTGTGGAATTCACTTTGCAGAGAAAAAGAAAACAGGATGGCATGTTAATGTCAGAGAAGAAATAAAGGCAAGGGAAAAAATGGGACCAAGAGGGTAAATAAAAGGTGCACTCCATAATGAAAAAATAATGATCATGTACCTTTATAAAATTAATAAAATAGAATATATGTATAAGGAAGACACTGTCAGAGATGCAAAGAAAAATGGGCAGAAACACAAAATTTAGGAAGATTTTAGCATGCCTGTTTATCAGCTATCTCAGCATGAATAAAATCAAATGTATTAGCATGAATAAAAATATTTGATAAAGATAAAAATAAGATAAAAAGGTATAACAAAGTTGACTTTTTGTATGTATATGTACGTGTGTGTGTGTATATATATATATATATATATTTATGCATATGCATGCATGCATGATAACTTGCTTCAGTCGCATCTGACACTGCGACCCTATGGACTATAGCCTGCCAGGCTCCTCTCTCCATGGCATTCTCTAGGCAAGAATACTGGAGTGGGTTGCCATGCCCTCCTCCAGAGGATCTTCCCAACCCAGGGATTGAACCCACATCTCTATGTCTCCTGCATTGCCAGGCAGGTTCTTTACCACTAGTGCCACCTGGGAAACCTCTCTCTCTCTCTCTCTCTCTCTCTCTATATATATATATATACACACATATATATGTGTGTGTGTATATATAATCTGTATCTATTTATTATACATATATTTAAAATCTGTATCAAAAGTTTTGTCCTTTATACAATAATCTATACTGACTAGCATTCATACTTTTATAATATTGGCCATATGACAGGGCACTAAGATATTTTCACTAAATTTCAAAAACTAGATTTTGTGGGCCAAATATATATCTATACCATGGTAGGGGGAATGAACAATGTTTCAACCAGTTGAAATTACATTTTTCCTAAATAACTTTGGGAGTAAAAGGAAATCAGAACTATCCAGCCATGAGGAGCCTAAGGAGAAATAATTACTTATGTCTTAATAACATAATGTTATTCTACATGTGGTATCCAGAACAAATGACATTAGGCAAAAACTAAGGAGATATGCATACAATATAGACTTTGGCTAATAATTACATATCAATATTAGTTCATTAATTATGAGAAATATACCTACTAGTGTCATATAATAATAGGAGAAATTGAGTGTGTTGGGGATTGAGAGGTATAGAGATATTTCTTTCAACTGAAATTGCTTATTTCAAAAAGGAAATCAGGTCAGTTAGAACATAATGTAAAAAAAAAAATAATATGCATGAAACTTCCTAGAAATACTTCCTAGGTGTATTTTCCCAGAAAATGGTAATTTCCCCGAAAATACCATTGCTGTATTGAAAATATTCTAGAGACTAAGAAAGGATGGCATATGTCCTAATCTATTACATGAAAAACGGAGTAGGCAATGGCACCCCACTCCAGTACTCTTGCCTGGAAAATCCCATGAACAGAGGAGCCTGGTGGGCTGCAGTCCATGGGGTCGTGAAGAGTTGGACATGACTGAGTGACTTCACTTTCACTTTTCACTTTCATGCATTGGAGAAGGAAATGGAAACCCACTCCAGTGTTCTTGCCTGGAGAATCCCAGGGACGGGGGAGCCTGGTGGTCTGCCGTCTATGGGGTCGCACAGAGTCGGACACAACAGATGCGACTTAACAGCAGCAGCATTACATGAAAAAAACCCTAAATACTGAAATTTGTTAATTACTCTTCTCTCCCCACCTCCTGCAAAACAAACACAAAAGGCTTTTTATTCTAGTTCAAATGACCACATTTCATCTGGTCCATAGTCTTCTCTCGGCTCACTAAACAATTACCTTTTCCTTCTTATGATTGTCCAAACATATCTAAAAAGCCTAATCTCTCCTCAGAATTTCTCTATCACACACACAAAGAAATTTCTAAGAAAAAAGGAATAAATCATGAAACAAAACATTATTTTTTGTATGTCCTTAGCAATACAACCTGAAAAGGGACAGGAATACTATTACTTTCATACAGTATAGTTTTTACTTATAAATCTGAAGAGAATACACTGACAAAAACTTAGAACAAATGAAAGATCAGTCAGTAATAAGGTAAACATACAAAGTCCTATGGCTTTTCTGAAAGACAACAACTGGTTCAAAAACATAATTCAAAAGACGTCCCATTCTCAGTAACAACCTCTTTCTTACATTAAAAAAAAAAAAAAAATTACTCCCACTGCAGGCACTAGCCCGAGCATGAAGTAAACTACTGGACACACAAAGATATTTAGGGTAATCATCCCAGTCTTTCATTTCAAACCTACATTTGTCTTTGATCTGGTTTCTGACCTGTCTGTGATTTAAAGCTCTGTCCCACTTTATCACCCCCTCTCCTTTCCCTTAAACCTCACCTTTGTTTTTGTCTTCTCAGGCTTGTAGATCAATGAATTTTATCATCATTGTGTTGGGCTGTTTCTAGTTTTGAATGTTTCAATTGGTCATGATGAACACCTTGAGACAGACCCCTAGTTCTAGCCCCAGCCAGTACATACCTGGCCCACTTCATTTCCCTAAGGGAACCTGAGAGTCACTATAGTGTGTTATGAATAAATATAAAAAGGACTGGCACCATGTCCAGCCAATAATAGAAAGTGCCTGACAAAAGTTAATGGCATCTGAATCTGAATGACTTTCAAATTTCTGTACCCAAAACAGGATTTTCTTCTGAGTTTTAGGCCTGCAATTTTCTGTAGGTGCTGCTGCTGGATATTCCCATCTAGGAGTCTTACCAGAACTGCAAAATAAACTCCAATGTCAATTGTGTTAGGTGGAATATTTCTACTTATAAGCAGAAGAAACAAGCTTGAGCTAGTTGAAGTAAAAAGAGGACCTAATTACGGGAATTCGAGATAGGAATGTAGACACCACACAAGTATGAGAGCAAAGAGTATCTTCCCTCTCTTTTCCTAGTTGTTTCTCTCTGCATACCCGCTTCAATCTTCTCTCTAAAGAATAACTTTCTAGCAAGGTTGTAAGTCCCCTAAAGTAAGTGGATTAAAGGAGACTGTCAGCTCTCAAATTCATATTTCAAAGGTCCCAGCTACAAATATATTGACCCTGGTTGTCTCAGTCTTAAATTCTGCAAGATGCTGCTGCTGCTGCTGCTGCTGCGTCGTTTCAGTCATGTCCGACTCTGTGAGACCACATAAATGGCAGCCCACCAGGCTCCCCGGTCCCTGGGATTCTCCAGGCAACAACACTGGAGTGGACTGCCATTTCCTTCTCCAATGCATGAAAGTGAAAAGTGAAAGTGAAGTCGCTCAGTCCTGTCTGACTCTTAGTGACCCCATGGACTGCAGCCTACCAGGCTCCTCTGTCCATGGGATTTTCCAGGCAAGAGTACTGTCTGGAAGATGACCTCTAGTCAAATAAAAAATGGCCAGGGGGATAGGGTCAAATTTTAAATTTGACTTAGGGTTTCACCTCTGTAGAAATGAGGGTATGGGGGTGGCAGGGACCAATTATTGAAGGGATTGTTACCTGAGCAGACATCCTAATTGGTATATTGTTCATAATCCCAAACTAGAGTGGTGTATCCTAAACTACCCATCTCAAATTATCTCCCCAATTTTATTAATAAAATGTGCATTTTCTTCTTATAACTTAGGTTTAAATATTTTCCTGTCATGGAAGTCATTTTTCATATCTTTCATTGTTCCTCCCAACCAATGACTGTAGAGGCTGTATTTTCAATTTATCTCCTTTTACCCCCATGCCCACCTTGATTCCAGTAAAGTCCCACTGTTCATTCATCTACACTTCTCTAATAGTCTTACAACATGTTTTTCTGCCTCTAGACTTTCTCTGCTCTAAGACTAAAGCTTTGTGGTTTAAGAAGCAGCTAAAAGATAATTCTGGAGAGGCAGATGGGAGCCAAATCATCTATGAAGCTGGGTAAACTGAAATAAAGACACTGTGTTGTATTAAACACACTGGGAGGCCCCTGGAAAATTTCAGGCATGGAAGTGATTTTAGTTATGGGGAAAAATGGAAGCAGGGAGAGCAGTACTGAGATTCACATCAGCAGTTTGAATCGGGCAGATAGTCATCTATCTGTCTAAGGGGGGTCACCTAATTATGCCATTCCCTACTTGAAGTCCTGCAATGGGTTCCCATTACCTATGTGTGTCTGTGTTAGTTGCTCAGTCTTGCCTGACTCTTAGCAACCCCATGGATGACAGCCTGCCAGGCTCCTGTCCGAGGAATTCTCCAGGAAACAAATCTGGAGTGGGTTGCTATTCCCTTCTCCAGGGATTTTCCCAACCCACAGATCAAACCTGGGTCTCCTGCATTGCAGGTGGATTCTTTATCATCTGAGCCACCAGGGAAGCCCCCATTACCTATAGAATAAAATTAAAATTTTAACAAAGCTCCAAATCTCCTTTTTCAATTCTATTTCCTATCATACCATTATGTATTATGCCCAACATTATAACCACACCAGATTTCTCATAATCCTTGAGCTCACCATGTATTCTCACACATTTTTTTGATGTGTGTTCACATCAACATAGCCTACAATGCCTTTCTCACCATTCTATGGTATTAAAAATCCCACTCATATCAAGGCCAATACCTCTGTCACACCATCTGTGGAGCTTTCCACTACTCTGCCCAATAGAATTAACTCTTTAACCTTCTATAATTCCATAGGTTTTGTGGATCCTAAGTTCAGTATTTTAACACAGCAATGATTTGCATAGATAATCTTTTATCTTATTTGATTTTGGCTCCTTGAGGGAAGAAATTAAGAATTATTTTTCATTTGCAACCTCAGCTCTGTCTGGCATAATTACAGTAGATATAAAAAAAAAAACAAGAAATAAAACCTCTTTTTCTATGAACACATGGAACAAAAATATGGGAATATAAAACTCTCATTCTACCTAAACTAGAATGTACGCTCTTAGAAGGCAGACAATATATGTATATTAATTTTGCACTTAAGTTAGTAAAACTGGACTTAAGAAATACTTGGCTGTGTGTGTGCGTGTGCTAAGTCACTTCAGTCTTGTCTGACTCTTTGCTACCCTATGGACTGTAGCCCTTCAGTCCATGGGATTCTCCAGGCAAGAATAAAGGAGTATGTTGCCATGCCTTCCTTCAGGGGATCTTCCTACCCCAGGGATTGAACCCACATATCTTATGGCTCCTGCGTTAGCAGGCAGTTTCTTTACCCCTGAGCCACCTGGGAAGTCCACTTGGCTGTTGTCACACAATCTAAAATATGAATTTGTTATCAACTCTATTCTACAATAAAAAAGACAAACATGTATCATTCAAACATCATAAAAGCATTAGCAATTCAAGGAGAATTAATCTTATATTCATGGATCACATTTTATCTAATTTCTATTACTCATTAACAAAATCATAGAATCATATGGAAAGAGTTATAAAGGTACAACCTAAAAATATCTGAAATCTTTGGATGATTAATAAAAAGAACTTGAGAACTGCCAATAACTTGCAGAAGAAAAATCACTAAGCATCCTAAATATTAAACATAAAAATAAGACAAATAATGAAGTGGTATTAACAGTGATATAAATATCTGTGCAACATATGTAGCTAAAAAGTCCTGAATCACCAGTTACCCAAAAATTTAAAAAGAATCAACTTTAAAGAAAGTAGAAATGAATAATATCAGTCTAAAAGTCATTACTGGGAAGAAAAGGTTAAACACTGAAAGAATGTTGTTTTAAAAAAGTATTTTTAGTAATATTTATAGCAAAATTATATATAGCTCATAGAGCTATGTAACATGTAAACAATTTTCTTCTCTAACTAGAATAATAAATGATTGAATTTATTTTCATTTATTGATGAAATGAATCTCTCATAGTGTATACAATGTATATGAAATAAAGAATATGTTTTGAAAGAAATAAACAAAATATAATGAAACAATGCATGATTTTTATATTTGAAGAAAATTCTCAAGGAAAATATATTTCAGAGTGTAAATCCACATTTTGTGAATTTATTATTCTATTGGTCAAAAGTCTGTACCAACAAACTACAAATATTTCAGAGTATGATATGAAACAAATATAGCAAAATGTGAATAATATAAGGAAATGTATGTACTTTAAAAGTTGAAGCTATTTCTAATCACAAGTTATAAAGAAACGAAGTAGAGGTTTCTTACAAAAAAAAAGGTGAAACATAATTCTCCACAGTGCTATTGTTTCCTTTTCTTTGCTTCTACAGAAGCAAGGAAGACAATACTTCTTTTAGTATTTATTAAGGTAATGAATAGCACAGTTCCAACCCTGATCATGTGAATATTTCATGAAGGAGACTTGAGTATGGAGAAAGATAAATGCTGCATCTGTCCTCATAGTAGATCTTCCTCTGAAGGTGAACAGTTGCTCTAAACTGCTGCCTATATTTGGCAAAACACACTTCAAGTATATGCTGTTTTTCAAATCAATCATGCCATAAAAAAGTCCCACATGAATGTCACAGAATATAGAATATGTTTTAAATAAAACTTTAACTTAGTCCAGACCTTAGAAACCCATGCAGAAGAGTGGTTCTTAGTAGAAGCCTCTTATAGAGATCTTTTCCTTTTTTCTTTTGAAACCCAAATGCTCATTAACTATGGTAACACAATGAAATCTTGTAATTATTTTATTTATGCTTTTCTTTTTTTTTTTTAGCTGAGTAGGCAATCCCAGTTCCTGAAATTCTTGCTAGCATTTTACATTCATTGGTGTGGCACTGGTTGATGGGTTGATGAAGACAGGGTCTAAAAGCAACTGTCTTCCACCCACATTTCAACCAAATCAAATATTCAGTTTACTCTCCAGATGCTTTCTCCTAAACCAGTATATATAAAAACCAATTGCCACTAAATTTAATACGTGAACATTTCCTACCAAAACAAATAAAAATACCTATATATGCATAAGGGGCTTCCCAGGTGGCATGAGTGGTAAAGAACCTGCCTGCCAATGCAGAAGTAAGAGACATGAGTTTGATCCCAGTGGGGATGATCCCCTGGAGGAGCAAACAGCAACCCACTCCAGTATTCTTGCCTAGGAACTGCCATGGATAGAGGAGCTTGGAGGGCTCCAGTCCATGGTGTTGCAAAAAAAGTCAGACACGACTTAGTGACTAAGTAACAATAACACTGAAATAGTGCTCATGTCATAAATCAGCAAAAAAAATCCTCTATGCTCTGCCTATTCATCCCGCTCCCCACCAACCCCTAACTAATCACTGATCTTTTTTATAGTCTTCATAGTTTTAGCTTTCCAAATTGTTAAATCATTGGAATCATACAGTTTACAGCCTTTTCAGGTTGATTTTTTTTACTTGCTGCTACTGCTAAGTCGCTTCAGTCGTGTCCAACTCTGTGCAACCCATAGACGGCAGCCCACCAGGCTTCCCCGTCCCTGGGATTTTCCAGGCAAGAACACTGGAGTGGGGTGCCATTGCCTTCTCCTTTCTTTTACTTAGTATTATGTATTTCAGTTTCTTCCATGTTTTCTCCTGGCTTGAGAGATCATTTATTTTAACATTAATATTCCACCAATTGAATATACCATGGTTTATCCACTCATCCAATAAAAGACGTCTGGATTGCTTCCAAGTTTTGGTAATTATGAATGACACTTTAAAAATATTTGTGTGCAAGGTTTTATGTGGACATGTCTTCAACTTCTTCGGGCAAATACCAAGGAAAGAAATTTTTGGATCAAATGGTAAGTGTTATGTTTAGTATTGTAAGAAACTGCCAAACTCTTCCAAAGTGGCTATACTGGTTTGCATTCCCAATAGCAACAAATCAGAGTTCAGCTTCTTTGTATCCTCATCAGCAGTAGGTATGACCAGTGCTCTGAATTCTGGCTATTCTAATAAGTTTGTAGTAAGTATCTCTTTGTTTTAATTTTCATTTCCCTGATGACATTGGTATGGGGTATTTTTTTCATGTGCTTATTTGCCATCTGAATATCTTCATTAGTGAGGTATTTGTTAAGGTCTTCAACCCATTTTTTAATTAGGCTCTTTCTTTTCATATTGTTGAATTTTAAGGGTTCTTTATATATTTTGGACAATAGTCCTTTCATCAGATTTGTATTTGACAAGTCTGTGGCTTCTCTTTCCATTCCCTTGACAGCATATTCTACACAGGAGAAATTTTTAATTTAAATCAATTTCAACTTATCATTTCTTTCACAAATCATGCCTTTATTTTTACATCTAAAATGCTGTCAAACACATGGTCATTTAGATGTTCTCTGATGTTATTTTCTACTTTTAAGGTGTCACCTTTTAAATTTAGGCCTGTTATCCATTTTGAGTTAACTGTTGTGACAGATGTAAGAACTGTGTCTAGATTCACTTTTTCTGACTGTGGGTGTCCAGTTGTTTCAACATCATTTTTTAAAAAGACTTTTTTTCCCACTCAATTGCCTTTGCTCCTTTGTCAAAGATCAGTTGACTATATTTATATGGGACAATCTCTGGACTATATTTTCTGTTACATTAATCTATTTCCCTAATACCAAGTTGTCTTCATTATTGCAGTTTTATTGTTGTAAGGCTTACAGTCAGGTAGTGTCAGCTCTCCAACTTTGTTTCCTTTAATACTGTGTGGACTATTCTGGACCTTTTGCCTCTCTACATAGACTTTAGAATCAGTTTGTCAGTGTCTATAAATGACTTGCTTTGATTATGCACTGAATCTATAGATATATTTGGGAAGATATCTGACAGTACTGAATCTTCTTATCCGTGAACATGTAATATCTCTCCATTTATTTAGTTCTTTGATTAACTTCATCAAAATTTTGTAATTTCTTTATATATCTATTTTTTTAGAGCTATACCTAAGTATAAATCTATACCTCTATCTATTTTGTTAGATTTATAAATACTTCATTTGGGGTTGCTGATACCATCAAAATTTTGTAATTTCTTTATATATCTATTTTTTTAGAGCTATACCTAAGTATAAATCTATACCTCTATCTATTTTGTTAGATTTATAAATACTTCATTTGGGGTTGCCGATACATATGGTATTGCATTTATAATTTCAAATTCTATGCATTCATTTCTTGTGTATAGGAATGCAATTAACATTTGTAGATTAACCATATATTTTGCAACCTTGTTATACCTGTTCATTAGTTCCACAGGTTTGTGTGTGTGTGTCTGTGTGTGAAATTTATTCAGATTTTCTATATAGATGATTATGTTAACTGCAAACAAAAAAATAGTTCTATTTCCTCCTTCCCAGTCTATATATCTTTCATTTCCTCTTTCTGTTTTATCTCATGATCTAGGACTTCCAGCACAATATTGGGGAAAAAAATGGTGCAAAAAGTGACATCCTTGCTTTGTTTCTGATCTTAGTGGGGAAGTTTTTAGTTTCTCACCATTAAGTATAATGTCATCTATACATTTTTTTTTAATAAATGTTCTTTAGCAAGATGAGGAAGTTCTCTTCTATTCCTAGTTTTTGAGAATTTTTATTATGAATTGATGTTAGATTTTTCATGCTTTCTTTGCATCTATTGATATGATCATGTGATTTTTCTCCTTTAGCCTGTTGATGTGATAAATTACATGAAGTGATTTTCACATGAAACAGCTTGATATGACTGGGATAAATCCCACTTAGACACAGTGACTATATTTTTTTCATACATTGATGGATACAATTTTTTAATATTTTGTTAAGGATTTTTACATATATGTTCATGAGAAATATTTCTCTGCATTTTTTGCTTTCCCTGCAATGTCTTAGTCTGGTTTTCATATTAGGTAGTGGTGGCCCAATAGAATAATTTGGGAAGTATTCCTTATGCTCTTATCTTGTGAATAAATTATAGAGAATTGGTATAATTTCTTTCTTAAATTTCTGATGGAATTCACTAATAAATCCATCTAGGCCAGGTGTTTTTTGTTAGGTTATTAATCATGGATAAAACTTCTTTACTAGATAAAGGCTTATTTTAAAACCATCGTTTTGTTCATGCACTGCTTTTCTGAGTTCATTGTGCATCTTTGTGAAGGCAATTATTTTGAATACTTTGCCAGATCATTCATATACTTCCATTTCTTTAGGTATATAATTTGATTTCTGGAGATCTACTTTGTTCCTTTGATTGGGCCATTTCCCCCTGTTTCATCATGTTCCTTGTAACTTTGTATTGATATCTGTGCATTTGGGGAAAAAACAACCACAAAAAAAAACTATATCTCCCAGTCTTTAGTGACTGGTTTCATACAGGGAAATCACCCATCAGCCCAGCCCATGATTCTGGAAAGCTTTCAAACCTTTTCTGTGGAAATGCTTCTTTGGACTTGTGCCTCCTAACATTCCCAGAAGGATTTTCCAGTTTCCTTTTTTTGACCACCTTGTAATCTCTTGCTCCCTCTGGTGTCTACCTGTTATATTGCAGGTTCACAAGCAGCAGCATGCTGCCCATCTTTTTCTCAGCAGCAGCCACAGGCATCAAGAGCATAGCAGGTCCCATCAGGAACCTGAGTTGAACTAGTCAGAAACTAGTTCCCTAGGCAGTTCCCTGAAAAGTTGGAACATTAGGCACATGTTCCCCTCTTCTTTTTCTCTCCTAAAGGAGAGGCCACTGAGCTGAACGGGCCTCTGTCTGCTGCTCTCTGGAGCAGCAATATGGTGCCCAGTGCTTTTTTGTTCTCAGATACTCTATGCCTCATCCCATCAGCCCTCTAATGCTCAACTGAGACAGAAGCTAGTTCCTCAGGTAGCCCCTCCACACCTCTGAGAAATCAGAATGTTGTATGCATGGTCCAGTCTTTTATTTTCCTCTCCAGGGAAAACGTGAGAGCCAGGTGCTCCCTCCTGATCACTGGGTGCTGTGCCAAGGGTAGCAACTACATGAGAGGTGCCACAAATTTCCTACCAGCTTCACTGAAGCCGGTTTTGTTCTTACTTGGGATGTAGGAATCTTTCAAGTGCGTTTCTGGATTTCTCAAAAAGGGAGTTAATCCATATATTGTTAAATCTGTGTTTCTGTGCAAGGAAGAAGGGTCAGGGTTTTCCTATTCTGCTATCTTGCTGCTGCGCTGCTAAGTCGCTTCAGTCATGTCCGACTCTGTGCAACCCCATAGACAGCAGCCCACCAGGCTCTTCTGTCCCTGGGATTCTCCAGGCAAGAACACTGGAGTGGGTTGCCATTTCCTTCTCCAATGCTGCTGCTGCTGCTGCTAAGTCGCTTCAGTTGTGTCCGACTCTGTGCAACCCCATAGACAGCAGCCCACCAGGCTCCCCCGTCCCTGGGATTCTCCAGGCAAGAACACTGGAGTGGGTTGCCATTTCCTTCTCAAATGCTAAGTTCATTCAAATCATACTTCTGAATATGTCCACATTAGCAACAAATAGAAGGTGTGATTTCTAAGTGTTTTTTTAAATTTCATATTTAATTTCACAAGATATCAACTTTATACAGAAAACTCACATGGATCAAAATGGAAGTGTATTTTTGTCTGTTTACTGTTTGCATCATAGTACTATTTTTCAAACTCTTTCATCTACTATAAAAGAGGGAACAATAGATTACAAGCTGTTAAAAAAAAAGGAAACTGGCAAATCCCCCTAATTAGGAAACTGCGTAAGCTGGAAGAGAAATACCCATGGAAAAGGTCTGAAAGGCTTCCAGAATCTTGGGCTGGGCTAAGGGGATGATTTCCCTGTATGAAATCAGTCAGTATATAAACATTTCATCTAGTACATTTTCGTATCCTGTACAGTTGTTGTTTTTGCAAATTAACTGGAACTTTTATATTTTTGACAAATGGCTTCAAACCTCATGAAAACATTTCATTTGTATGTTTTAAAAATAAATTAAAAAGCTATTTCCAAATGTTTTAAGTGTAAAAATGTGAGCATTTTTAATAGGTGACACAATATTCTTTTCAGCAAAAAAAGTATTATAAGTAATAATGAAAACATTTCCAAAATTCATTTTCAGAGTCTTCTTGCCATAGAATAAGTTTCTTTCAATAAGTTTTTTTCTCACTCACTAATTCACTCAAAATTTAGAAATAAAGTAAGTGGAGATAAATTAGAGGTATCTATAGTTTCCATCCGGAGAAGGCAATGGCACCCCACTCCAGTACTTTTGCCTAGAAAATCCCATGGACGGAGGAGCCTGGTAGGCTACAGTCCATGGGGTCGCTAAAGTAGGACACGACTGAGAGACTTCACTTTCACTTTTCACTTTCATGCACTGGAGAAGGAAATGGCAACCCATTCCAGTGTTCTTGCCTGGAGAATCCCTGGGACGGGAAGCCTGGTGGGCTGCCGTCTATGGGGTCGCACAGAGTCGGACACGACTGAAGCGACTTAGCAGCAGCAGCAGCATAGTTTTCATCAATTATATGATAAACTTCTTATGACAAGGAAAATATGAAATTTTGCAGAGAATATGTTTTTGTCTTTCACTACTGAGAATCACGAAGGGGACTTTTGAATACTTAACGTGTTTAGTGAATTTTTTGTAAAATACTTGGTTGAGTATCAGTTGAATCTAAACGGATGAAGAAAATGGGATTTGTCTTCATGCTCTGGATATTATTAGCAGTTAAAAGTATATTGCATACCTTATAATAGGTTCATAGTATCTACTATTTCAAGGCACAATAGGTCCGTATTTAATGATAGTGGAAGTAATTATTTATTTCAAATAGTCTTTCTGATAATCAAATATTTTTAGATGGCTTAGAACAATTTAGATTGTTTTAAAATTAGTTTTGTTAAAGGCAAAGGACTAAGAGTAGAGGTAGCTCTTTTCTTCTCGCTGTTTGCCTATGTTTGAATTATTACTATTATTTTCATACTACAAATTCTTTAATTCTCTTATTTTGGGAGTATTAGTTTAGGTAGCACAAACAAAAGGCACATCCCAAAAAATCCACTTAACCAGATATTGTCTAAGTGTAATGAACTCAACAGTGAAGGTACCACAATTTAAACTCTGTGCTTCATGGGATACCCTCTCTTGTCTCTTCTTTCAAGATAGCTCTTGAAACTAAAAAGACAAGTGAAAAATCTAACCAAGGCACCAACTGAGTATAACACTCTCAGTTTATAAAAGAAGACTACTAGTTTAACATCTTTCTCTCATTAAAGCTAAAACAGAAGTAAGGGCTTCCCAAGTAGTACAGTGTTAAAGTGGTGCCTACCAATGCAGAAGCACAAGAGACATAGGTTCAACCCCTGGGTGGGGAAGATCCCCTGGAGAAGGAAATGGCAAAACACTCCAGTATTCTTGCCTGGGAAATCCCATGGACAGAGGAACCTGGTGGCTACAGTCCAGGGGGTCACAAGAGCTGGACGTGACTAAGCAACTAAACATCAACCACAACAAAACAAAATTAAAATGCAAAATGAGTCCTGATATGTCATTCCAATAACACCCAAAAATACTCTTGCCCATTGCATTCTGGGGAGCACACAGTGGCATAATCTGAAACTTACCTCTGATTTGGTCACATGGTCAGATAGTACTACAGACGGTTCCGACTTAGGATGGTTTGACTTACAATTTTTTGACTTCACAATGGTGTGAAAACAATGTGCATTCCATAAAAATTATACTTCAAATTTTGATCTTTTCCCAGGCTAGTGATATGTGGTGCAATACTCTTTCTTGTGATACTGGGCAGAAACAGCAATTCATAGCTCCTAGTCAGCAATTTGCATCCATATAGCCATTCTGGTTTTCACTTTCAGTACACTATTCAATAAACTAGATGAGATATTCAACATGCTATTATAAAATAGAGCTTCCCTGGTAGCTCGATGGTAAAGAATCTGCCAACCAATGTGGGAGACATGGGTTCAATCCCAGGGATGGGAAGATCCCCTGGAGGAGGAAATGACAATCCACTCTAGTATGTTTGCCTGGGACAGCCCATGGATAGAGGAAACTTGACAGAGTACAGTCCATGGGTATCCAAAAGAATTGGACACCACTTAGCAACTGATGGATAACAACAACAACTTTATAAAATAGGCTTTGGGTTACATGATTACACCCAACTATAGGGTAGTATAAGTGTTCTGAGCTCCTGGGATTTCCCAGAAAAAGTACTAGGTTGGGTTGTAATTTCTTCCTCCAGGGGAATTTCCCAACCCAGGGATTGAACCATGTCTCCTACACTGGAAGGCAGATTCTTTACCACTGAGCTACCAGGGAAGCCCTATTTATAACAGCATGCTGGATATCTGATTAGTCTCTGGTGGAGGCCTGGGTCAACAGTGGCCTGCCTCGGTGGTTAGGGACACTTCATACGACAGTCCTGGGAGCCATGGTGTGAAGCTGGCATTAGTCTTTTTGCAGGAGATCAAAAAGACCAAACTACAGGGAGGGAACACAGCCCCACACATAAACAGGAAATTGGATTAAACATTGACTGGGCATGGCCAAAACTTGGTCCACTGGAGAAGGGAATAGCAAACCACTTCAGAATTTTTGCCTGGAGAACCCCATTAAAACTGTGAAAAGGTAAAAGATATGACACTGAACATGAACTCCCCAGGTCGCTAGGGACCCAATATGCTACTGGAGAAGAGTGGAGACATTACTCCAGAAAGAATGATGGGATGGAGCCAAAGCAAAAACAACGCCCAGGTATGGATGTGACTGGTGATGGAAGCAAAGTTTGATGATGTAAAGAACAATATTGCATAGGAACCTGGAATGTTAGGTCCATGAATCAAAGTAATTGCAAGTGGTCAAAGAGGAGATGGCAAGAGTGAACACTGACATTTTAGGAATGAATGCACCAGAAAGGGAAAATTTAATTCAGATGATCATTATATCTACTACTATGGGCAAGAATCCCTAAGAAGAAATGAAGGAGCCCTCATAATCAACAAAACAGTCTGAAATGCAGTACTTAGGTGCAATCTCAAAAATGACAGAATGATCTCTGTTCATTTCCAAGGCAAACCATTCAATATCACAGTAACCCAAGTCTATGCCCCAACCACTAATACTGTAGAAGCTAAAGTAGAACAGGGCTATGAAGGCCTACAAGACCTTCTAGGACTAACACCCAAAAAAGATGTCCTTTTCACCATAAGGGACTGGAATGCAAAAGTAGGAAGTTAAGAGATACCTGGAGTAACAGACAAGTTTGGCCTTGGGCAAAAGCTAACAGAGTTTTGCCAAGAGAAGGCACTGGTCATAACAAAGACCCTATTCCAACAACACTAAAGACGACTCTACACATGAGCAATCCAGATGGTCAATACTGAAGTCAGATTGATTACATTCTTTGCAGCCAGAGATGGAGAAGCTCTATATAGTCAGCAAAAACAAGACCAGGAGCTGACTGTGGCTCAGATCATGAACTCCTGATTGCAAAATTCAGATTAAATTGAAGAACCTAGGGAATACCACTAGACCATTCAGGTATGATTGAAATCAAATCCCTTATGATTATACAGTGAAAGTGACAAATAGATGCAAGGGATTATATCTGGTAGACACATTGCATGAAGAACTAGGGACAGAGGTTCGTGACACTGTATAGGAGGCAGGGATCAAGACCATCCCCAAGAAAAGGAAATGCAAAAAGGCAAAATGTTCTCTGAGGAGGCCTTGAAAATGGCTGAAAAAAGAACAGAAGCTGAAGGCAAAGAAGAAAAGGAAAGATATACGCATCTGAGTGCAGAGTTTCAAAGAGTGGCAAGGTTTTCTACATATAGGTCTTTAGTTTCTTTAGGTAGATATATTGCTAAGTATTTTATTCTTTTCATTGCAATGGTGAATGGAATTGTTTCCTTAATTTATCTTTCTATTTTCTCATTATTAGTGTATAGGAATGCAAGGGATTTCTGTGTGTTGATTTTATATCCTGCAACTTTACTGTGTTCATTGATTAGTTCTAGTAATTTTCTAAAACACTGGTGAAAGAAATCAAAGAGGACACTAATAGATGGAGAAATATACCATGTTCGTGGATGGGAAAAATCAATATAATGAAAATGAGTATACTACCCAAAGCAATTTATAGATTCAATGCAATCCCTATCAAGCTACCAATGGTATTCTTCACAGAGATAGAACAAATAATTTCACAATTTGCATGGAAATACAAAAAACCTCGAATAGCCAAAGCAATCTTGAGAAAGAAGGATGGAACTGGAGGAATCAACCTGCCTGACTTCAGGCTCTACTACAAAGCCACAGTTATCAAGACAGTATGGTACTGGCACAAAGACAGAAATATAGATCAATGGAACAAAATAGAAAGCCCAGAGATAAATCCACGCACCTATGGACACCTTATCTTTGACAGAGGAGGCAAGAATATACAATGGAGAAAAGACAATCTCTTTAACAAGTGGTGCTGGGAAAACTGGCCAACCACTTGTAAAAGAATGAAACTAGAACACTTTCTAACACCATACACACAAATAAACTCAAAATGGATTTAGGATCTAAACGTAAGACCAGAAACTATAAAACTCCTAGAGGAGAACTTAGGCGAAACACTCTCCGACATACATCACAGCAGGATCCTCTATGACCCACCTCCCAGAATACTGGAAATAAAAGCAAAAATAAACAAATGGGACCTAATTAAACTTAAAAGCTTCTGCACAACAAAGGAAACTATAAGCAAGGTAAAAAGACAGCCTTCAGAATGGGAGAAAATAATAGCAAATGAAGCAACTGACAAACAACTAATCTCAAAAATATACAAGCAACTCCTACAGCTCAATTCCAGAAAAATAAATGACCCAATCAAAAAATGGGCCAAAGAACTAAATAGACATTTCTCCAAAGAAGACATACAGATGGCTAACAAACACATGAAAAGATGCTCAACATCACTCATTATCAGAGAAATGCAAATCAAAACCACTATGAGGTACCATTTCACGCCAGTCAGAATGGCTGTGATCCAAAAGTCTACAAGCAATAAATGCTGGAGAGGGTGTGGAGAAAAGGGAACCTTCTTACACTGTTGGTGGGAATGCAAACTAGTACAGCCACTATGGAGAACAGTGTGGAGATTCCTTAAAAAACTGGAAATAGAACTGCCTTATGATCCAGCAATCCCACTGCTGGGCATACACATTGAGGAAACCAGAATTGAAAGAGACATGTGTACCCCAATGTTCATCGCAGCACTGTTTATAATAGGCAGGACATGGAAGCAACCTAGATGTCCATCAGCAGATGAATGGATAAGAAAGCAGTGGGACATATACACAATGGAGTATTACTCAGCCATTAAAAAGAATACATTTGAATCAGTTCTAATGAGGTGGATGAAACTGGAGCCTATTATACAGAGTGAAGTAAGCCAGAAAGAAAAACACCAATACAGTATACTAATGCATATATATGGAATTTAGAAAGATGGCAACAATAACCCTGTATACGAGACAGCAAAAGAGACACTGATGTATAGAACAGTCTTTTGGACTCTGTGGGAGAGGGAGAGGGAGAGGGTGGGATGATTTGGGAGAATGTCATTGAAACATGTATAATATCATATATGAAACAAGTCGCCAGTCCAGGTTCGATGCATGATACTGGATGCTTGGGGCTGGTGCACTGGGACGACCCAGAGGGATGGTACAGGGAGGGAGGAGGGAGGAGGGTTCAGGATAGGGAACACGTGTATACCTGTGGCAGATCCATGTTGATATATGGCAAAACCAATACAATATTGTAAAGTTAAAAAATAAAAAAAAAAGAGGAAGGGGATATATGTATACTTATAGCTGATTCATGTTGTACGACAGAAACCAACACAACATTGTAAAACAATTATCCTCCAATAAATAAAAATAAATTTTAAAAGATAAAAAATGTAAACAAACAAACAAAAAAAAGAGTGGCAAGGAAACATAAGAAAGCCTTCCTCAGTGATCAATGCAAAGAAATAGAGGCAAACAATAGAGTGGGAAATACTAGAGATCTCTTCAAGAAAATTAGAGATACCAAGGGAACATTTCATGCAAAGATGGGCACAATAAAGGACAGAAATGGTATGGATCTAACAGAAGCAGAAGATATTAAGAAGAGGTGGCAAGAATACACAGAAGAACTGTACAAAAGAGATCTTAATGACCCAGATAACACGATGGTGTGATCATTCACCTAGAGCCAGATATCCTGGAGTGCAAAGTAGAGTGGGCCTTAGGAATCACCACTACGAACAAAACTAGTGGAGGTGATTAAATTATAGTTGATCTATTTCAAATCTTAAAGGAAGATGCTGTGAAAGTGTTGCACTCAATATGCCAGCAAATTTGGAAAACTCAGCAGTGGTCACAGGACTGGAAAAGGTCAGTTTTCATTCCAATCCCAAAGGAAGGCAATGCCAAAGAATGCTCAAACTACAATTGCACTCATCTAACACACTAGCAAAGTAATGCTCAAAATTCTCCCAGCCAGGCTTCAACAGTACATGAATCGAGAACTTCCAGCTGTTAAAGCTGGATTTAGAAAAGGCAAAGGAACCAGAGATGAAATTTCCAACATCCACTGGATCATCAAAAAAGCAAGAGAGTTCCAGAAAAACATATACTTTTGCTTTGTTAACTACACTAAAGCCTTTGATTGTGTGGATCACAACAAACTGTGGAGAATTCTTCAAGAGATGGGAATACCAGACCATCTTACCTGCCTCCTAAGAAATGTGTATGCAAGTCAAGAAGCAACTGTTAGAACTGGACATGGAATACCAAACTGGTTGCAAATTGGGAAAGGAGTACATCAAGGCTGTATATATTGTCACCCTGTTCATTTAACTTATATGCAGAATACAACATGTGAAATGTCAGGCTGGATGAAGCACAAGCTGGAATCAAGATTGCTGGGAGAAATAATAACCTCAGATATGCAGATGATACTATCCTTATGGCAGAAAGTAAAGAGGAACTAAAGAACCTCTTGATGAAAATGAAAGACGAGAGTGAAAAAGTTGGCTTAAAACTTAACATTCAAAAAACTAAGATCATGGCATCCAGTCTCATCACTTCATGGCAAATAGATGGGGAAACAAGGGAAACTGAGATACTTTATTTTCTCAGTCTCCAAAATCACTGCAGATAGTGACTGCAGCCATGAAATTACAAGATGCTTGCTTCTTGGAAAAAAAAAAAAAAACTTTGACAAACCTAGACAGCACATTAAAAAGCAGAGACATTACTTTGCTGACAAAGGTCCATATCGTTAAAGCAATGGTTTTATCAGTGGTTATATATGACTGTGAGACCTAGACTGTAAATAAAGCTGAGTGCCGAAGAATTGATGCTTTTGAACTGTGGTGTTGGAAAAGGCTCTTGAGAGTCTCTTGGACTGCAAGGAGATCAAACCAGTCCATCCTAAAGGAAATCAGTCCTGAATATTCATTGCAAGGAAAGATGTTGATGCTGAAGCTCCAATACTTTGGCCACCTGATGCAAAGAACTGACTCATTGCAGAAGACCTTGATGCTGGGAAAGACTGAAGGCAGGAGAAGAAGGGGACAACAGAGGATGGGATGGTTGGATGGCATCACTGACTGGATAGACATGAGTTAGAGTAAGCTCCTGGAGTTGGTGATGGACAGGGAAGTCTGTAGTCTGCGGTCCATAGCATCACAAAGAGTCGGACATGACAGAGCGACTGAACTGAACTCCTTTAAGGTAGGTTAGGCTAAATATGATATTTGGTGGCTTAAGTGTATTAAATACATTTCTAACTTAAAATATTTTCAACTTATCATGGGATTATCTGGACATAATCATTGTAAGTTGAAGATCTGTCTAGTGGAATAATTTGATCTTTCCAAGAATTAAATTTGTTGTTAGGAGGCTTTTCTTATATGTGCTTACGCTAAGTCGCTCAGTCGTGTCCAACTCTGTGCGACCCTGTGGACTGTAGCCTGCCAGGCTCCTCTGTCCATGGGATTCTTCAAGTAAGAATACTGGAGTAGGTTGCCATGCCCTCTTCCAGGGGATCATCCCTACCCAGGGATCAAACCTGTGTCTCTTATGATACTTGCATTGGCAGGCAGGTTCTTTACTGCTAGTGCCACCTGGAAAGTCTCTTTTCTGACATACCGTAAGAATAAATGAAGAAATATATAAGCAAAATCCCAATGGGACATATTATTGCATGGAAGGCAGTGGTATTACTGAAAGTGTTTATTTCACCACGCATCAGTACCCTAGTAAGACTGGTTTGCTGTGATGTTACAGACACTGTGTGAGTCATGTAAATTACCATATTTCACTTTTGCCATCTGTGGTTACAGTGAGCTCAATTTGTGGCCCTTCTTTTGAAAGTACATTAGACTTGATATTGTCCATGTATATATTAACTTTGTTCCTTGTTTAACTTTAAATTTCCCAGTGATGTTTTTTCCTTTTGCTATTTCTTAATTTCATAATTTTTTCTGCACTAAATGTTACAAATCAACTCAAGTTTTTTTAAAAGGCTAGGAAATGTTATTATAAGAGAAATAACAAACATTATTTAAATAAATAAAATTATCCCTAATTCTGTAAAAATGAATTCATAAGTAAAATCTAGAAATCTAAGACAGGTATTCAAGAAAGACTTGCAACTCCCAGGTCCTTGTGCTGAATTTCAACAGCAAGCAATATATTTTTTAAGTGTTTATTAAAGAAAAAGAAAGCACAAAGCTTCAGGAAAGTAAAAGCATTAGGGACTAGAAGAGAGACAAATCAGAATGCTGCTTGGTTGTTTGGGATCTTTGCTTCAAGCATAAAACTTTTTGTTTTCCTAGAAATGCTAAATAAATAAATAAAGGCTGTCTGATTTGAAATATAAAACCTCAAATAGAAGGGAACTGAACCTCAACCCTGAGGTCAGGCTGCAAACTCTTTGAATTTCTTCCATGTTTACAGTGATTCCACCATAACAAAATAATAGAAATCTTGTAGCCTGCCTCTAAAATATATAATTGTTGAAACACTGTAAATAGCATTCGCTATTTTTATTAATGATTACAATTAACCAACTATTCCAAACCCACACACCAAAATTTGTGTGATTTTCATGAAATCTGACATAGAGCACTGGTTTAGTAAACTGACGTTTTGGGCGGTGGGGAGGGGGGCGGTTGGGGAATGATTGCCTTTTCTCTCTAGCAAAGATTTCAGTGGCTCAACATACTGGAGTATATAAGTTCAAAACAATCAAGCAGCTGTAGGTAAAAATGGATTTCGATGAAGCCTGTGTTACTGCAGCTTAACACTAAAATAGGTAAGAATTTCAATATAGGTTGATTCAAGCAGAAATCAATATTGGGAAAGACTGTAAGAGTGATGGTGTTCTCTACAAAAAGCCAAGAAATTATCAAAATAACAAAGAGAATGATTAAGCTAAATAAGCAGACATAATAATGATAATTTTTACTATCTTATCTAACAAAATGGAAAAGAGATAATTAAATGGCAAACTTGCAAAAGCTGAAAGCTTAAATGGCAACATTAATGTTTTCAAATATCCTGGACAGCTGAAAATTCTTGTTTTTTAATCTGTTAAACAAAGAAATTCTAAGAGCAAGCTGTTCTTGCTGAAGCACATTAAAATACAGATGATGATATCAAGTAAATATTTAGAAGAACATAAAACAGCCTAGCCATTGTATAGAAAGGTGCCAAATGTGAGTGGACATATAAAAAGTGATGAAGAGTTTCAAGTTTCACATGAATTGTTCCATCTTCAAGGGAGTGGCTGAGAGCAACCAATGACTATATTTGGAGGAAGAAAACCATCAAGTCAGTTCACAAAGGCACCCCAAAGTCACCACAACATGTTCCTGTGAGTCAAACAAATGATCTGAGGTTTCATTTGGCATACAAAGGAAAAAGCTACAATAAGAATATTTCCATAATAACATTTTTAAACTGAAAATAGAATCTATCAGGATTTTCAGTAATGGATAAAAATGTAAACTGGAGTGCTTTAAAATGTGCTTCAAAGTCACAGATAGAAGGCAAAAAATTTTATGAGTTGGATTTTTTTCCCTCCAAGTTGATTCTTTTAGACAAATGTCATGGCTCACTTCCTTCAACTCAGGGATTAGAAAACAGACATTGTGTTCTAGTAACAAGAGCCCGTGTGATCCGTTAAGAAAACAAGTGCAGTACAGCTCCACCGTCAACTACGTGACTTTGGCCCAGTAGTTATCCTCTCAGAGCCTCTTATAAGTAAAATGGTAAAAAGTAATGCAGTAACTTTTGTAAAGATTTTTGGGAGACTGCCTGGCAGATATGAAGCCTTTACTAAAAATCAAAAGGGAAAAGAGGGAAGAACAAGCAAGCAAACAAACAAACGAAAAAGCAATTCTGTGGTAAAATAGCAGAGTAATATGAACATTATGACAAAATACAGAAAAGACGTTTAAAAGTGCTAGACAAGAGTATTACTTACTCAAATAGAAACAGAAGTTGGAAGGCAAAAATAAGATGAATCAGTGATTTTTTTTTACAACATGATATTTCTTTAAAAAAGAAAAATGAAAGAAAAACCACAAAAGACCCAGAACAATTTATAAGCAAGAGGCAAAATGCTATCAAACTTCAAAGGAATTTAACTTTCCAATTTATCTTGTTTTTATTTTTATAAAAACAAAAAACTCCCACCCTAATAACTCAGTAAGAAAAGTTCTATTTAATAAACAAACTATAGACTAATACCCTAAACAAATACTAGCAAACCAAAACCAGCAGGCTATAAGAATAATAGAGAATCTATTACGATCAAGTAGGGTTTAATCACAACACGCAGGAAAACTATAATTTAAATTCAGTAGTAAATCTGAAGGAGAACCTCTTCTAAATTGCAAAAAATAGTATGTGACAGGGGTCACACCTATGTGAGTTTTTACATCTCAAAATCTATTAACGTAACTTTTTAAATCTTAACACCTATCTTCCAAAAACACTGTAAATATCTCTTAAAAATAAGGAACAAAATAAAGATGTCCACTATGAGTGCTTCCTCCAACTCTGTAAACTCTCCTTGAAGTTACTGTCAGCTGAGAAATTAGGAAAAAAATAATAAGAGGTAGAGTATTTTAAAAGGAAACAATAAAACACATGATATAATTGATGACATAGGTGATGTATTTTGTAAAATAAGTAAAAAAACATAAGCCATAAAGATCCAAAAAATATATTTGGCAATTTGTTCATGTTTTTATAAAGAAAATTGTAAAACTCTATAGAAAGAAGCTGCTGCTGTTGCTGCTGCTAAGTCGCTTCAGTCGTGTCCGACTCTGTGCGACCCCATAGACGACAGCCCACCAGGCTCCACCATCCCTGGGATTCTCCAGGCAAGAACACTGGAGTGGGTTGCCATTTCCTTCTCCAATGCGTGAAAGTGAAAAGTGAAAGTGAAGTCTCTCAGTCATGTCCGACTCTTAGCGACCTCATGGACTGCAGCCTACCAGGTTCCTCCGTCCATGGGATTTTCCAGGCAAGAGTACTGGAGTGGGGTGCCATTGCCTTCTCCAAGAAAGAAGCTAAGAATGTATAAATAGAGATGAATAAAACGTTAATCAATAGGAAGACTCAAATAGTATTGCTCAAAGTTCTCCCATACTGATTCATGTAATCAGTATGAAAATTCTGAAAGGCTTTTATGCAAACCAAAAAGCTGACTGTAAAATTCATATGGAAAAGCCAAAGCAACCTAGGAATAACTAAGATATTTCTAAGAAAGCAGAAGTCTTAGGGAATCTGCAGTAATTACCAAGGTGAAGTTCAGAGATGGACAAATTCACTAAATAAATAGAATAAAGTCCCCAAATAGGGTTATACATCTTATATACAATATAGGACAGAGAAGACATGGACTTGCCAAAAACAGTACTAGAATTACTGGTTATACATAAAGAATAAAATGAAATTGATTTCCATTTAACACACACAACATAGCCCAGTGGAAGAAAGACTTAAATGAAAAAGACAAAAACTATAAATTTCTAGAAGGAAGGATGAAAAGAAAAATAACTTTATGACTGCAAAATTGTAAATGTTTGCTTAAATAAGAAACAAACAAAAAATATCCTAACCAGAAAGAAATATGGATAAATTAAAGATTTTCACTTCATCAAAAGTCACTTAAAGAAAGTAAAAAGATATACCAGAAATTGGGATAATATATTCACCATGTGCAATCACAAATTAGGAAACTGTTTTTGCCATCTATCTGAATTTGTAAATACTGATATTTTAGATAAAGAATTCCTTCAAATCAATATGCAACAGATGCATAATGCAATAGAAAAATGGGAGAAAAAAGACAAAACATAAATGCCCAGTGACCAATAAACAAAGGCTGATCAACCTGATTAATAATACAGGAAATGTAAATTAAGAACATCATGATTTATCTTTTTTTCACCCATTGAAAAGGGAAAGTGACAGTCACTCAGTTCGGTTCAGTTCAGTCACGTCTGACTCTTTGCGACCCCATGGACAGGTCTCCCTGTCCATCACCAACTCCCAGTTGTGTCCAGTTCTCCAGGCGAGAATACTGGAGTGGGTAGCCTTTCCCTTCTCCAGGGGATCTTCCCAAGTCAGGGATTGAACCCAGGTCTCCTGCATTGCAGACGGATTCTTTACCAGCTGGGCCACGAGGGAAGCCCAAGAATACTGCAGTGGGTAGCCTATCCCTTCTCCAGCGGATCTTCCTGACCCAGGAACCAAACTGGGGCCTCCTGCATTGCAGGCAGATTCTTTACCAACTCAGCTATCAGGGAAGCCTTTTTTTCACCATTCAGTTCAGTTCAGTCACTCAGTCATGTCCAACTCTTTGTGAACCCATGAACTGCAGCATGCCAGGCCTCCGGGAGTGGAGTTTACAAACTCTCAGAGTTTACCCAAACTCATGTCCATCGAGTCAGTGATGCCATCCAGCCATCTCATCCTCTGCCATCCCCTTCTCCTCCTGCCCCTAATCCCTCCCAGCATCAGAGTCTTTTCCAATAAGTCAACTCTTCGCATGAGGTGGCCAAAGTATTGGAGTTTCAGCTTTAGCATCAGTCCTTCCAATGAACACCCAGGACTGATCTCCTTTAGAATGGACTGGTTGGATATCCTTGCAGTCCAAGGGACTCTCAAGAGTCTTCTCCAACACCACAGTTCAAAAGCATCAATTCTGATGGACAGGGAGGCCTGGCGTGCTGAGATTCATGGGGTCACAAAGAGTTGGACACAACTAAACGACTGAACTGAACTGAACTGAACTGAATCTTTCTTTAAATGTATTTTTGTCTTCTATTTCATTGATTAATATTCTTATGTTTATTGTCTTGAGTTGACTCTTTTTCTGGCTTCTTAAATTAGAAACAATAATTTTCAGCCTTTCTTCTCTTCTAATATAAGTATATAAGACTACAAGCATTTTATTCAAGCCCTGCTCTTGCTGCATGCTATGTTTCTATATATAATGCTTTCTTACCATTTTCTCTGAGTATTTTCATTGAAATTTGTTACTATAAACCTGAAATGTAAAAAAAAAAAAAAAACAAAAAACAAAAAAAAAACAAAAGCATCAATTCTTCGCCACTCAGCTTTCTTTATAGTTCAACTCTCACATCCATACATGACTACTGGAAAAACCATAGCCTTGACTAGACGGATCTTTGTTAACAATGTAATGTCTCTGCTTTTTAATATGCTGTCTATTTTGGCCATAACTTTTCTTCCAAGGAGTAAGCGTATTTTAATTTCATGGCTGCAGTCACCATCTGCAGTGATTTTGGAGCCCAAGAAAATAAAGTCTGCCACCATTTCCACTGTTTCTCCATCTATTTGCCATGAAGTGATGGGACCAGATGCCATGATCTTCGTTTTCTGAATGTTGAGCTTTAAGCCAACTTTTTCACTCTCCTCTTTTGCTTTCATCAAGAGGCTCTTTAGTTCTTCTTCACTTTCTGCCATAAGGGAGGTGTCATCTACATATCTGAGGTTATTGATATTTCTCCCAGCAATCTTGATTCCAGTTTGTGCTTCCTCCAGCCCAGCATTTCTCATGATGTACTCTGCATATAAGTTAAATAAGCAGGGTGACAATATACAGCCTTGATGTACTCCTTTTCCTATTTGGGACCAGTCTATCGTTCCATGTCCAGTTCTAACTGTTGCTTCCTGACCTACATACAGGTTTCTCAAGAGGCAGGTCAGATCAAAAAAAGGGAGGAGTTATCTGACAAATGTTGATGAGCACAGACAGCATGTAGAACATTTATATGTGCTGGCAGAAGTGTGAACTGATGCATACATCTAGGAAAATAATTTGATATTGTCTTTTAAAATTGAACATGCAAACATGGTAACAGAGCTATTTCATTCCTAAGAAAAGACCCTAGGAAAATCCTGCATATGTGCACCAACAAATGTATATGAAATGTACCAAAATTTTACTATTGTTTACATAGCAAAATAAAAAATGTCTACAGACAATAAAATATGAGAAAATTACAAAATGGAATGTTATATAGTAAAAATGAATCAATGCATTTTATTGGTAATGTTCTAATTCTTTTATTGTGTGTAGATTCACAATGTTTGTCTTATTATATGTCAGAACATATGAAAATATTACATACATTCTTTAGTATGCATCAACTATTACATAACAAAAAGCGGGGAAAGAAAGAAAGAAATTCAATAATCATAATTAATGCAACTCCCTGGACTACAACAGTTACCCAAATGACCAGAAAACTTTTTCCAAATTTTTCACTGAAATTTTCTTGAATATAGTTTAAAAAAAAAAGAACCTGACAGACCGATTTATTTTCCTGAGTGTTTAATGCAGATATATAAAGTCACAGAAGATAAGAAAGCTGTACTGATGTGAGAACAGTTAGAAAGATCAAGATAGAAATACAAATCTGGATATGCTAAAGGGTATCAAGAGATAAACTACTAGATACAAAACAAGTTATAGGATGTAATATATAGCACAGAGAATGCAGCCAATATTTGATAACTTTGTATATATAGTATTATAGATAAAAATACCACATTACTATGCTGTACAACTAAAACTAATACAATTATACCCCAATAACAACTGTAATATATTAATTAGTTAAAATACTACCTTTTGTTCTGAAGTAACTAATGGAAACCCCACTTAACAGGGAATATATCTTACTATAATATTTTGTTTCTCTACTTTTCTTTCCATAGATGTTGGGGGCCAGAGTGAGGTACTCCGCCCGTGACAAAGGTCATGAGGAAGGAGGCTCGACATACGCAAAGGCGGGATCGAGCCTCAGGAGTCCCCTGGAACTCCTCGAGCATCTACCCCATAACCAGAGCCTGCCTACTTTACTACTTTGTGCTCTTACCTACACCTCTGACTTTACGGGGGGCTGTCCCCCACCACCTCTTTCGGAGAAGGAGTTAACCTAGAGCTCCAGTCAATAAAAACTCTTGGGTGTGACAAGAGTGTTTTAACCTACAAACTCCTCTGAAGGTTCTCTAGCCTGCCTGACAGGCTCGTCCGGCCACATGTGATTGCTCACAGCCTCCCAACCGTGAGAGGCACGAGATGCTTTAAACCCTCTAAAAACAGGTTCTTTAGAGAAGTTAGAAAACTATAAGTATAGTGGGCTAATTAGAAATTGTGTTGGTGAAGGGTTTTTCATTTGTTGAGCCAATGTTTGTTGCTAAGTCTCCACATCCCTGCCCTTACACACATTAATGAATATATAGAAGGAATAAGTATTAACCTTTGATATTAATCACGTTAGACCTTAGGCTAAGTAAATTCTTTCCTTAACTAAAACCCACTACACCCTCACCCTGTAGGAATGTAACTTTATTTGGGTGGCGTCTGTTTTGAGAATAATCAGCCCTGGAGAAATAAGTGTCCTGATTGACTGACCGCTGTCACAAGGAGAGGGTCAGAATTGTCAGCAGGCCCCCCTGGCCAGAAGATGATGTAACACCCCTAAGACCTCTGTATACATTTGTGTGAAGCACCTGACTTTAATAAAAGTCAGGACTGCTGTCCCCACGTGACTTTTGTATAACATCTTAGTGTATAAAAACAGACTCTGGAAAATAAAGAATTGGGATCAGTTTCTCGAAATACTGGTCTCCCCATGTCGCTCTCTCTCTCACTCTGGTTGAGTCTCCATCTGGAGCGCGGAACCCACCATGCTTACTAATTATGCCTGGGCTTCTAAGATCCGACCGGGGAGGCCTCAGTGTCTCCTCTCCTTCGGGAGAACGGAAGGACGCCTGCGGCCTACGTAAGTGGTGCAAACTTCTTGTCTTGAAGTTTTATTGGTCTCCCGCGTAAACCAAGCCACTCAGCCTCTTTTCTCCACTGAATTTTCCTACTGAGCTATCCTTATTCTATTACTCTTTATATCTTTAATTAATATCTAATTGAAGCTATTGTATCCTGATCCTCGCCACGCCGTCTCTCCTTCAAATACCCTGGATCAGCCGGGCTGGTCCCCGCACATAGAGCCTTATAGTGTAGTTACTCTACTATATCATACATAAACTGCAAGAGGTGAAGAGGCCTGTTTCTATCTCTAAAATGGTACATAATACCTGGCACACAGCAAATGCCTAATAAATACATATATAAATATAAATCGAAACAAATTAGTTAAATGAATAAACTGATTAGCTAACAAAGTAACAGAAACAATGTCAAGGGTTACTCCTAAACCACCATTTTATTCCTGAATATAAATACTCTTGGGAGACCCACTGGAAGTAGCCCACTCCTGTCCTGAAAAATAAGGACTGGTCAGTTTCACATGAATAAATAGGCACATATACTTCTACCATAAACTCTTTCTCTCTTCTCAGAAGTCAGTAATATATCCTTGACGTGAGTGGAACTGAAACACAGCTTAGGTGAAGAGCATAAGGAAGAAACCCAGCAACTCTTGAGAACAGTTATTTATCCTGAGTCATGTGCAGAGTTCTATCAGTGCAGCCTAAGATCAGTAGCCACACAGTATCACTAATTTATCAGATATTTCAAGTCATTCAGTTCAAAAAGTTCCCATGAACATGATGTGCAAATTTAATTAGGAGAAAGGAAGTAAGCAACAAAAGCATATAAAATTCTACTTCTAAAGAAGGATGATTTACCTCGAATAGCCAAAGCTATCTTGAGAAAGAAGAATGGAACTGGAGGAATCAACCTACCTGACTTCAGGCTCTACTACAAAGCCACAGTTATCAAGACAGTATGGTACTGGCACAAAGACAGAAATATAGATCAATGGAACAAAATAGAAAGCCCAGAGATAAATCCACACACATATGGACACCTTGTCTTTGACAAAGGAGGCAAGAATATACAATGGATTAAAGATAATCTCTTTAACAAGTGGTGCTGGGAAATCTGGTCAACCACTTGTGAAAGAATGAAACTAGAACACTTTCTAACACCACACACACAAATAAACTCAAAATGGATTAAAGATCTAAATGTAAGACCAGAAACTATAAAACTCCTAGAGGAGAACATAGGCAAAACACTCTCCGACATACATCATAGCAGGATCCTCTATGACCCACCTCCCAGAATATTGGAAATAAAAGCAAAAATAAACAAATGGGACCTAATTAAACTTAAAAGCTTCTGCACAACAAAGGAAACTATTAGCAAGGTGAAAAGACAGCCTTCAGAATGGGAGAAAATAATAGCAAATGAAGCAACTGACAAACAACTAATCTCAAAAATACACAAGCAACTCCTACAGCTCAACTCCAGAAAAATAAATGACCCAATCAAAAAATGGGCCGAAGAACTAAATAGACATTTCTCCAAAGAAGACATACAGATAGCTAACAAACACATGAAAAGATGCTCAACATCACTCATTATCAGAGAAATGCAAATCAAAACCACTATGAGGTACCATTTCATGCCAGTCAGAATGGCTGTGATCCAAAAGTCTACAAGCAATAAATGCTGGAGAGGGTGTGGAGAAAAGGGAACCCTCTTACACTGTTGGTGGGAATGCAAACTAGTACAGCCACTATGGAGAACAGTGTGGAGATTCCTTAAAAAACTGGAAATAGAACTGCCTTATGATCCAGCAATCCCACTGCTGGGCATACACACTGAGGAAACCAGACGGGAAAGAGACACATGTACCCCAATTTTCATCGCAGCACTGTTTATAATAGGCAGGACATGGAAGCAACCTAGATGTCCATCAGCAGATGAATGGATAAGAAAGCAGTGGGACATATACACAATGGAGTATTACTCAGCCATTAAAAAGAATACATTTGAATCAGTTCTAATGAGGTGGATGAAACTGGAGCCTATTATACAGAGTGAAGTAAGCCAGAAAGAAAAACACCAATACAGTATACTAATGCATATATATGGAATTTAGAAAGATGGTAACAATAACCCTGTGTACGAGACAGCAAAAGAGACACTGATGTATAGAACAGTCTTATGGGCTCTGTGGGAGAGGGAGAGGGTGGGAAGATTTGGGAGAATGGCATTGAAACATGTATAATATCATGTATGAAACGAGTTGCCAGTCCAAGTTCAATGCATGATACTGGATGCTTGGGGCTGGTGCACTGGGACAACCCAGAGGGATGGTATGGGGAGGGAGGAGGGAGGAGGGTTCAGGATGGGGAACAAATGTATACCTGTGGCGGATTCATTTCGATATTTGGCAAAACTAATATAATATTGTAAAGTTTAAAAATAAAATAAAATTTAAAAAAAAAACAGAAAACTAAAAAAAAATAAAGAAAGAAAGAAGGATGATTTACTGCAGTGCACAGCCTTAAGGAGACGAGAGGGGCCATAGATACTATATGCAGGAGTTAGAATAAATGCTACCCAATGGCTGGGAAAACAAAGGATATAACAGAAAATAGAGAGGATACACTTGAAATATACATTACTTGCCAGTTTAGTCTAGGACTGATCCTTATACCTTCTTTTCCCTTGGCCTTTTTGGCCCTAAGAATAGTAAATCCAAATATTTCTTAGAAAAATATTGAAATTACTTATTTATTTCTGGGCCATAAATTTTAGGACATTTTGAAATACATGGGGAAAAAAATGTCTTGGCAGTACCCATTTCCCCCCACAATTTCCTGGAAATTGTGTCATGAAACATAAAACCACAAAGTGAACTATTTTTACCCATGTGAAGGGGTATTATAATTATAATTCAGTATTTAATACTGATTAAAGGACTTAGTATCAAAACTATGAAAAATAGTAACAGAAAAACCAAGTCTGTAAACTAAAATCATAAAGTTATAAAATGAAGTCATTTAAATCACAAAATTAAACTTCAGTACCAACAGACTGGTGACAGATATTTAAAATACTGATTGCAAGATATACTACAATATGTATAACAATCAGCTGACACTAAATTTGCTGGATCATATACCTATCATATAATTAATATAGTTCATGCTACTACTACTGCTCCTACACTTAATAAGAATGATGATAACAACTACACAACACAACTTAATTTTGACTAAATTAATTTAGAAGAACTTGAGTTTTCTCCTAATCAAAAGAAGTTTGAGTGCATACCTTAGTCCATTAACCACAGGACTACCTCAAGCGAATATTGAATAATTTGTGTTGCTGATGACAGTGGTGGTGTTTTTGACTAAAATTTTCATGAAAAGTAAAGTCTGAATTCCCATTTTTTTCCCTTTCCTTTTTCTGCTAAGCAGAAATAGCTTGAATTATGTCAAAAAAAGGTTACCACCAAAGGATGAAACTATTAATACTTGAAATACTGTCCATTTCAGGTAAACGATCAATTAATGTTCATTTGAAGTAAGAAAATTCCTACTCTGAATAAGAAAGATAGTACATATTAATTAAAAGTAATAATTATCAAAATAATGTCATACTATGAAGTTAAGGAAATAATTAGAATACAAAATGGTATACACACGATGACAGTTATGAATCCATGTAAGTTACAGATAACATATACTGTTAAATAACAATGTAGGCAAAGCAATATTTTTCATATAATTTTCTTCTATGTTGTATTTTTTTAGGAGGAGGAAAAAACAACTACCAGACATTTTAACACTCGTAGCATTATGAAAATTGAAATCTCATGTCAGCTATGGCTATAATGTGATTACCTTGTGCTTGGACAATAAAACTAAATAAATGGGTGAGGAAAAGACAGAAATTATCCATCAAATAGCAATGAATGAAGAGGCAATGTACTAGAGAGGTGAAAAAGTATGATATTCATTAAAATAACTTAAAATTTTAATAAAGATATTTTCACATGCAATGGGTCTCACTAGTAACACCAAATAAACATAAATAGGTTTAAAAAACCTCTGCCACAAATTAAAGTGACTCAAATTCCAAGTAAATATGAAGAAAGTTTTATCTAGTAAAGTATGTGGTTCTAAAGTGCTAACAAAGATATATAACAAACATAGTTGTCATCACTGAAAAGAGAAACTGAAAAGCAGAGAAAAATATATTTTAATATAGTCAAACTAAGTATATTAAAATGTTAACAATCTTCTAAAGAAAAGATAAACACTGTTCTAAAAGGGAAGACCACATGTTATTATATCCTTTTAAAACTGTCCTCTTATCTAACACTATTAAGTAATAAAGTGCTACTTTTTTCATTTTTTATTGTCATTGAAATCAACTTTATGTTCTTCTTACTATTCGGTAATTAATTTTTATCATTAAGATGGATCTTCATGACTGAAGTGACTTAGCAGCAGCAGCATGGCTTAGTGAAGTCAAAGTCACTCAGTCGTGTCCAGCTCTTTGTGATCCCTTGGACTATACAGTCCATGGAATTCTCCAGGCCAGAATACTGGAGTGGGTAGCCTTTCCCTTCTCCAAAGGATCTTCCCAACCAAGGGATCGAACACAGGTCTCCCGCATTGCGGGTGGATTCTTTACCAGCTGAGCCACAAGGGAAGCCCAAGAATACTGGAGTGGGTAGTCTATCCCTTTTCCAGGGGATCTTCTCAACCCAGGAATCGAACTGGGGTCTCCTGCATTGCAGGCAGATTCTCTACCAACTGAGCTATCAGGGAAGCCATGGTTTAAATGACAATGAAGAGAAGTGAACTGAAGTCGCTCAGTTGTGTCCCACCCTTTGCAATCCCATGGACTGTAGACTATTGGGCTCCTCCATCCATGGGATTTTCCAGGCAAGAATACTGGAGTGGATTGTCATTTCCATCTCTAGAAGATCTTCCCGACCCAGGGATTGAACCCAGGTCTCCCACATTGTAGGCAGATGCTTTACCATCTGAGCCATCTTTAAGACTCTAAACATGTTGTTTAAAATTTATATAATCTTTTGTATTTGCAAAACTTTATAAAAATAAAAAATTTACTAGTATATAACCTACTTATAAAATTAATATAATTTATTTTAAAGACTAGCAGCTTTTAAGCTAAAATAAAATGGAACCTCAATTGTTTAGTCTAACCACTGAATATCAATTTGGCACAAAAAGTTCCACTTCATGTGTTACTTGCCCAGGATCAAGAAATAAGGGGAGGTGGGGGGATGGTCGGCCATTAAGCAGCAAATATTATATGAAACATGTGAGTTTAGGACAGAACTTGGGACCAAAATATACCAAGCATGACTTGATATAATAATATGTAATTACATGAACATGTTCTTTATTGCTGTAGTAATATGAATAGTGAAAGAAAGTGAAGTCGCTCAGTCATGTCCGTCTCTTCGCGACACCGTGGACTGTAGCCCACCAGGCTCCTCTGTCCATGGGATTCTCCAGGCAAGAATACTGGAGTGGGCTGCCATTTCCTTCTCCAGGGGATCTTCCTGACACAGGGATCGAACCCAGGTCTCTCACATTGCAGGCAGACGTTTTAACCTCTGAGCCACCAGGGAATAATACTACCTTAATGATTGACATTGCCCAGTATAAGTAACTGAAATAGCACACAACAGATAGCAACAATCCTGTCAGATAAGTGAAGATTATTCTTTCATAGCTAACATATTCAGTGCTTGACACTATTTTAATTTTGCCTAAATTAGGCTATTTTTTATTTGTTTGTATTCTCTCTTCTTTTCCATATTGCCTTTATTGCATATTTCCATTAATGTTTATTATGTGCAGCAATATAGAATGTGGCTTTCTTGAGGAGCCTCCTCTCCTTAAATATTATGCAACTCTGAAGAGTCACTTCCACTGGGTGAAAAACATCATTTTCATATAGCCCAGGGGTATTTCACACAATCAGTTACTATAAGAAAGATCTATATTTAAAATCTGCCTTATAAGTCTTGCTGCTTGGTGAGCAAGGATATAGTGGGGAGAATTCTGGGGGTTAGGCTGAGGGCCATCCCCACTCCTCTAACAACACTTATATCTAACCCATACATTTAAACAGAAAGATGTCACATTGCTTTCAGAGTGCAGTGGGTATTGTAATACAATTACATCAGGCTTTTCCATATGAAGGTAAGATATTAGCACTTTTATAATACATACTTCTAGATGTTCAAGCTGGTTTTAGAAAAGGCAGAGGAACCAGAGATCAAATTGCCAACATCTGCTGGATCATGGAAAAGGAAGAGTTCCAGAAAAACATCTACTTCTGCTTTATTGACTATGCCAAAGCCTTTGACCGTGTGGATCACAATAAACTGTGGACAATTCTGAAAGAGATGGGAATACCAGACCACCTGACGTGCCTCTTGAGAAACCTGTATGCAGGTCAGGAAGCAACAGTTAGAACTGGACATGGAATAACACACTGGTTCCAAATAGGAAAAGGAGTACATCAAGGCTGTATATTATCACCCTGCTTATTTAACTTCTATGCAGAGTACATCATGAGAAATGCTGGGCTGGAAGAAGCACAAGCTGGAATCAAGATTGCCAGGAGAAATATCAATAACCTCAGATATGCAGATGACACCAACCTTATGGCAGAAAGAGAAGAGGAACTAAAAAGCCTCTTAATGAAAGTGAAAGAGGAGAGTGAAAAAGTTGGCTTAAAGCTCAACATTCAGAAAACGAAGATCATGGCATCTGGTCTCATCACTCCATGAGAAATAGATGGAGAAACAGTGTCAGACTTTATATTTGGGGGCTCCAAAATCATTGCAGATGGTGATTGCAGCCATGAAATTAAAAGACGCTTACTTCTTGGAAGAAAAGTTATAACCAACCTAGATAGTATATTCAAAACCAGAGACATTACTTTGCCAATAAAGGTCCATCTAGTCAAGGCTATGGTTTTTCCAGTGGTCATGTATGGATTTGAGAGTTGGACTGTGAAGAAAGCTGAGTGGCAAAGCATTGATGCTTTTGAACTGTGGTATTAGAGAAGACTCTTGAGAGTCCCTTGGACTGCAAGGAGATCCAACCAGTCCATTCTAAAGGAGATCAGTCCTGGGTGATCAGTCACTGGAGGGACTGATATTGAAGCTGAAACTCCAATACTTTGGCCACCTCATGCGAAGAGTTGACTCATTGGAAAAGACTCTGATGCTGGGGAAGATTGAGGGCAAGAGAAGGGGACGACAGAGGAAGAGACGGCTGGATGGCATCACCGACTCGATGGACGTGAGTTTGAGTGAACTCCGGGAGTTGGTGATGGACAGGGAGGCCTGGCGTGATGCAATTCATGGGGTTACAATGAGTTGGACACGACTGAGCAACTGAACTGAAGATTACATATGCGTATTAATTCTTCCTAAGCTTAAAATCATTTCAGCCAACTTTTATGAAACTAACACTTTCTGAAGAATTGGGAATAAAGCACTCACTATCTAATGGAGAAAACAGGTAAAATAATAATTAACTGTAATTTATGTAATAAGGACATGCTTATATGCATGAATGGTCTCAATATCATAGAGATTTTAATAAAACTCACTATCACAGCACCCTGAGCTTCCCAGGTGTTTCAGTGATAAAGAATCTGCTTACCAATGCAGGAGACATGGGTTCACTCCCTGGGTCTGGAAGATCCCCTGGAGAAGGAAATGGCAACCCACTCCAGTATTCTTGCCTGGAGAATCCCATGGAAAGAGGAGCCTGGCAGGCTACAGCCCATGGGGGTCACAAAAGAATGCGACATGACTTAAGGATTAAACAACAACATCATAGCATCCAGGCCTAAACTGAGATGAGGTCTTGCTTGGAAAGGAATGCAGAATCAACATAGGCTAATATGTTTAGACTAATTTTCACATTTTTGTGTCTGTTTAGTTGCTAAGTCATGTCCAATTCTTATGACCATATGAGCGGTAGCCCACCAAACTCTTCTGTCCATGGGATTTTCCAGCAAAGAATACTAGAGTGGATTGACATTACCTTCTCCAGGGGATCTTCCCATCTGAGGGATCAAACCCATGTCGCCTGCATTGGCAGGCAGATTATTTACCGCTGAGACACCAGGGAAGCCAATTTACACATCAGTTCAGTTCAGTTCAGTTCAGTTGCTCAGTCGTGTCAGACTCTTTGCGACCCCATGAATCGCAGCACGCCAGGCCTCCCTGTTCATGACCAACTCCCAGAGTTCACTCAGACTCACATCCATCGAGTTGGTGATGTCATCCAGCCATCTCATCCTCTGTCGTCCCCTTCTCCTCCTGCCCCCAATCCCTCCCAGCATCAGAGTCTTTTCCAATGAGTCAACTCTTCGAATGAGGTGGGCAAAGTACTGGAGTTTCAGCTTTAGCATCATTCCTTCCAAAGAAATCCCAGGGCTGATCTCCTTCAGAATGGACTGGATGGATCTCCTTGCAGTCCAAGGGACTCTCAAGAGTCTTCTCAAACACCACAGTTCAAAAGCACCAATTCTTCAGCGCTCAGCTTTCTTCACAGTCCACTTCTCACATCCATACATGACCATAGGAAAAACCATAGCCTTGACTAGACAGACCTTTGTTGGCAAAGTAATGTCTCTGCTTTTGAATATGCTATCTAAGTTGGTCATAACTTTCCTTGCAAGGAATAAGCGTCTTTTAATTTCATGGCTGTAGTCACCATCTGCAGTGATTTTGGAGCCCCCAAAAATAAAGTCTGACACTGTTTCCACTGTTTCCCCATCTATTTCCCATGGAGTGATGGGACCAGATGCCATGACCTTTGTTTTCTGAATGTTGAGCTTTAAGCCAACTTTTTCACTCTCCTCTTTCACTTTTATCAAGAGGCTTTTTAGTTCCTCTTCTCTTTCTGCCATAAGGGTGGTGTCATCTGCATGTCTGAGGTTATTGATATTTCTCCCGGCAATCTTGATTCCAGCTTGTGCTTCTTCCAGCCCAGCATTTCTCATGATGTACTCTGCATAGAAGTTAAATAAGCAGGGTGATAATATACAGCCTTGACATACTCCTATTTTCCTATTTCGAACCAGTGTGTTATTCCATGTCCAGTTCTAACTGTTGCTTCCTGACCTGCATACAAATCTTCACATAGATAATGATAAAACTTTTCCTAAATTTTGGAAATTATTTTTTATAAAAGCAATGTTCAATAACTGCACTGAACAGCTTTGGAAGTTTTATTTTTAATATCATTATTTGAGAATGGGGGATTTATGTCAAACAGTATCCTATACTCATTTTATTTTACTCCATTTAGTTCTTAAAACAACCCTATAAAATATATGACTATTAACGCTCATTTGTTACCAGGAAGATTTAATGCCCATCACTATGTGCTTTATATATATTAATTTCCAATCACAACAATACTATTGCTAAACTGGTATTATCAGCCCCATTATGCAAACCAATATGCTAAGGTTAATAAATTTACACTGAGGTTAATAAATTTACTGGTGATTAAAAATATAGTAAATAACAGAAATGGAGTCATATCAGATCAGATGAGATCAGTCGCTCAGTCGTGTCCGACTCTTGGCGACCCCATGAACTGCAGCACGCCAGGCCTCCCTGTCCCTCACCAACTCCCGGAGTTCACTCAGACTCACGTCCATCGAGTCAGTGATGCTATCTAGCCATCTCATCCTCTGTCGTCCCCTTCTCCTCCTGCCCCCAATCCCTCCCAGCATCAGAGTCTTTTCAATGAGTCAACTCTTCGCATGAGGTGGCCAAAGTATTGGAGTTTCAGCTTCAGCATCATTCCTTCCAAAGAAATCCCAGGGCTGATCTCCTTCAGAATGGACTGGTTGGATCTCCTTGCAGTCCAAGGGACTCTCAAGAGTCTTCTGCAGTCAAATGGAAAAATACAGCTGTCTAGCTACAACATCAACTATTTTCCCAACTCCATACTGACTGGCACTCCTACTCCAACCAGTCATTCCAGCCTCAGCTCTCTTCCCAATCCTTGCCACCAATCTTATATTCCAGACAGTTCACATCTCCTCACATTTCAGCATGCTGCTCTTTGTGCATGTAATGACCTTACTAGCCTTTACATGGTTTAAAAGAATGCTCAAACTACCGCACAGTTGCACTCATCACACATGCTAGTAAAGTAATGCTCAAAATTCTCCAAGCCAGGCTTCAGCAGTATGTGAATCATGAACTTCCTGATGTTCAAGCTGGTTTTAGAAAAGGCAGAGGAACCAGAGATCAAATTGCCAACATCCACTGGATTATCGAAAAACCAAGAGAGTTCCAAAAAACATCTATTTCTGCTTTATTGACTATGCCAAAGCCTTTGACTGTGTGGATCACAATAAACTGTGGAAATTTCTGAAAGAGATGGGAACACCAGAGCACCTGACCTGCCTCTTGAGAAACCTATATGCAGGTCAGGAAGCAACAGTTAGAACTGGACATGGAACAACAGACTGGTTCCAAATAGGAAAAGGAGTATGTCAGGGCTGTATGTTGTCACCCTGCTTATTTAACTTCTATGCAGAGTACATCATGAGAAACACTGGGCTGGAAGAAGCACAAGCTGGAATCAAGATTGCCAGGAGAAATATCAATCACCTCAGATATGCAGATGACACCACCCTTATGGCAGAAAGTGAAGAGGAACTAAAAAGCCTCTTGATGAAAGTGAAAGGAGAGTGAAAAAGTTGGCTTAAAGCTCAACATTAGAAAATGAAGATCATGGCATCTTGCCCCATCACTTCATGGGAAATAGATGGGGAAACAGTGGAAACAGTGTCAGACTTTATTTTTGGGGGCTCCAAAATCACTGCAGATGGTGACTGCAGCCATGAAATTAAAAGACGCTTACTCCTTGGAAGAAAAGTTATGACCAACCTAGATAGCATATTCAAAACCAGAGACATTACTTTGCCAACAAAGGTCCATCTAGTCAAGGCTATGGTTTTTCCAGTGGTCATGTATGATTTGAGAGTTGGACTGTGAAGAAAGCTGAGCCGCAAAGAATTGATGCTTTTGAACTGTGGTGTTTGAGAAGACTCTTGAGAGTCCCTTGGACTGCAAGGAGATCCAACCAGTCCATTCTAAAGGAGATCAGCCCTGGGATTTCTTTGGAAGGACCGATGCTAAAGCTGAAACTCCAATACTTTGGCCACCTCATGCGAAGAGTTGACTGATTGGAAAAGACTCTGATGCTGCGAGTGATTGGGGGCGGGAGGAGAAGGGGATGACAGAGGATGAGATGGCTGGATGGCGTCACCGACTCAATGGACATGGGTTTGAGTGAACTCTGGGAGTTGGTGATGGACAGGGAGGCCTGGCGTGCTGCAGTTCATGGGGTCGCAAAGAGTCGGACACGACTGAGTGACTGAACTGAACTCAAGATCACAATGAGTGATATAATATACATATCATATATAAAAATTGAAATATCAATATGCTTTCCTTATTGTTTTACTCTTAAGCTTATTTTGCCCAAGGCTACACAATATTAGATTAGTTCAGTGTATGCATATGTACACCACAATACTAAATACTTATTTTAATGATTTGCCAATGTGGTTATAGATAAAGTCATTTAAATTGGATCTTATAAATCCCAAATAACAACTGCAGATAAGTTAGTAGCATCAATAGAATTAGTTGGAGGGATTTATGTTTATTAGAGTGTCATGGGGAACAATAGGAAAGTTCTATTTGTTTTACTCATATTTTCATGAAGAGACTTTTGATCAAGAAATTCAAGTAGCTTTATTATGTCCCTTCAATTCTTACCATGAGTAAAGCAAAGACTCATCACACTGGTGAATTTAAGGGAACATAATGAACTTGCCCAGTTGAATTCCTTTTCTTCAGTTCAGTGCTACCTATAGAAAAGATGGATTCAGTCCTGTTTTTATCCATTCCTCAGTCACAGAGGACTGTGGATGTCCCATTGTGACAGTGGCTTGGAGGGTACAACTGTCTAGCTCAGAGCTGAAGCCAATTTCATCTGGATACCTAATGCACGTCCTCCAATTCAGCTTCTACCAGTAATAAAACTGGTACTTTGATCTCCATCTGCCTGGCACCTGTGTCTATTTCTCTGAAGTTTCCAAAGTCTGCAGGGATTATGATTAATGTGATTTATCCAACCTCTAAAACCCCACCAGAATCAACTGCTGACACAGACGTGGAGATCTACATAGATAGAATACTGTTAAGATTGACTATTCTTATTTATTCTCTCAGTAAATATTTACTGAACACTGAGTATGTGCCAGGTACCATCTAGGCATGGGGATATGGCAGGGAAGAAAAACAAAACCCAGTATCTTAGGAAACCAACTCTAAACACACACCACCAGGCTATGTGTAAATCATCAGGGAACTAGAAGAGGAATACATCTGTGTTTTCTTTCTCATGTATTCCAGACTATAAATTATAGTATTTTAACATATTAATTACAACAAAAAATAAAGACATACAAAACTGCAGATAGTCACTCATTTGACCTAAAAAGATAGCAGTTGTCATATTGTGGAGCCTAATAATTAACTTGACATTCAAGAATAAGTGAGCAAATTCCATCCTCTTGCAATGGCAGAAAAGAATATATAAATATTGAAAAATATAAAATAAAACTAATGATTACAAAGAGATATAGTTTAAAATAGGGTTTAAATATATAAATAGCAAATAGGGTTTGATGTGGGAAACCATGTGTATAGATTGACTGAATCTTATCAATTCTGGGTAATAATACCATATCCTATTGCATGACTAACAGAAGCAGAATCAGTTTTCTTTTAATATAACTGAATATTAAAGATTAAATATCAAAAGTAGCACTGATTTTCCTCTAATGCAATTGAATATTAAGGATGCATATTAATAACACTTATCCTCTCTAAAGTGTTTCTCATATTTAAAGTATTTCACAAATATTCTGAAAAATCATTAATAGTGTCAATCCAAGACAGATTAATATTCATGTTTCAAATATAGTCTATATCTAAAATGCTTTATATATCTGAAAACAGAAGATTTTACAAAAATTCTGATGAATTGCTAATTCTAGCTAACAAAGATGCAAAATATAACACTTTTTTTTTATATTTATAGAAGATTATAATCATTGGGATACTAACAGGGAAGAGGTGGCATTTTGCCAACGGGACTGAGAGCCATTCTGCTCCCTAGGAAATACAAAATTTTTAAAAATTCTATACTAAATACAGAATAATTTAAAATAGAAGTAAAGGATAACAGAGGGGAAATGATGTTTTATCAGTGAAACAAGGCAGAAAGGTAGTTGGTGAAGTTACCCCAGCAGAGGCAGAGCCAGCCTGTGGTAACAGTATGCTCCAGGTCAGCTTGAGGTACATCACCCGATGTCATGCCTTGATTGTTACTGCACCTATCTCAGTCTACAAATCCTGAGAATAGACATGCTAGTTTATTACAAGTCTCTGAACTTGAAGAGAGGACACAATAATTATGATAAAAGATGATTTCTTGAAGATAAACAAATTTGATGAAATACTAGGCAGTTACTTCTTTAGATTATTTTTCACCTCTGAAATCTCAGCTGGAGATAGGATCTTGAAAACTAGCATGATGATAACATTTCAGAACAAAAATCACAAGTCTTAAAATGAGTATATCTTACAAAAACTTATGTCATAGCTTATCCTCTAGTTTTTCTTTTCTGTAAAATTGAGATGATTTAAAAGTACATTTTCAGTATAAACTGCTGCAAAGTGAGAGCTCTGTAGTTCACATACCTATATCTGTGTGCCCCAAAGACTGCTGAAGTTTTACTGGCTTTCCCTAAAGCCAATCTTTTGTAATTTTTGTGACATTAAATTAAAGTATACCATTGTATGTAGCTACTTCTCTGTTATGTTAAAATAGCACTGAAGTGAAATTTGAGTCAAAATAAATATTATGGTTCAGATAACTAACAGTTGGATCATATTTGAGTCATCTGAGGATAAACTATTACAAAAATTTTAGTTTTGAAATGAAAAAAATAAGTTGTTATAAACCTTAATGCAGTTTTTAAAACTTTCTAGAAAAGATTTGAGTCTGAAAGATGAAGTCCAACCCATGGGAAGAAATTAATTGCATGTGTTTACAAAATAAGTAGGTCAAATAAGAATCTAGATGATACCAACAGGCATTGTAAAATTATTCTATTATTTGAGTAAATACACACATACCTTGATATTTTTTGAGATGTTTACAAACTGAAATGTCTTAGATTTATGAATTTCAAACTCTCCAAATACATAGTCTTTGTTTTAAAACCCAGTAAATATAAGAGTTGAAATGGAAAGCACATGATCACAGTGAAACCTTCTTGTCCACAAAATTTAGACATTCTCAACTAGAAGAGCATATATCTTTTAAATACACTCCTAAGATGATAAGATAAAAGCAATTTCTGGATTATTTATTTTAAAAAGATGAGCTATAAGCATTCAAATTTAATGTGGATCAGGAAAACAATGAGGTAGTGCTCACAACAAATAACACTGACAGACAAATCTAAACGTCCTGACTATTTGACATTTAATAATAACAAAAATGATAATGATGAAATCTTCTAACTACCTTAGTAACCTAGGAATGCTGACAATAAAGTTGACTGAGAATCAAGTTCAGCAGTCACTCATTAATGGCTTACCATGGACAAGGCACTATGCTCGGAACTTAAAGGAAGCAAAACCAAACAAGACCTCACTTTCTCAGATATATTATGATTGGAGCAGATGCCAAAACTGGCACTAAGTACTAAGCCCATTTACTGCCACGGTCTTTTCCAGCTCAAATGTTTCCAGTCTCCTGGCAATATTCACTTACAGGATGTTGTTGTTGTTGTTTTTCTGGGAAAAGGACTTTCCCCACCCTTGTTTTTCTGTCTCATCTTATTCTTATTTTTAATTTATGCCATCTTGTTGTATTTTATATGCTCTAAGTTGTCTTAAGACCATTCTGGAATGAGGCAGGGTATAAAGAAAGAGAAAACAAACACAGAAGACAATCAAGTCAAGATATCCCAGGACACACTTGAATGTCAAATTTTAAACATCTAACTTTTCTTTTTCATCTGGCATACTGGCCTTGAAGTTAGAATATCTAGATTTTAATGCTATCTCACTTCACTTTCATGCATTGGAGAAGGAAATAGCAACCCACTCCAGTGTTCTTGCCTGGAGAATCCCAGGGACAGGGGAGCCTGGTGGGCTGCCGTCTATGGGGTCGCACAGAGTCGGACACGACTGAAGCGACTTAGCAGCAGCAGCAGCACTACTATAAAATTTTAGGCATGATTCTGACCCTCCCTAGGTCTTGGTTTTATCATCTGTAAGTAAAGGAAAACAGCCATGTCACAGGATTTTGTTTGTTTATTACAGGGTAGTTGGTATGCGAGGGTGTTCAACAAAAATCAACTTTATTTCCTTCCTTTACAAACTCATTATTTATTGATTATTTATTTACTGCACTAATATTGCAGTAAAATGTCAGTCAACAGTATGTTATGCCATGTTAGCAAAAACAGAACAAATGGAAAACCAGTACACAGATAAAACAATACAGAAAACCAAATAAAATTAAGATAAAAATTCATTTAAAATCCTGCCCACACTTTATGATTGAGCAGGATTATAATTACTACACCAACCTCAAATATTTTGCAGAATGAAACAGAGACATTTTTTAAGGGGGAAAAATGGTCCATTATTTCTCCTAAATTTCTGCTTCTTAGGGTACATATATGACCCCCAGAGTGTACATAAGAAACCAAAGGATGACCATTTTCTTGCTGTACTGATTTGAAAAATTATCAATATTCTTATATAAAATATTATAACTAGACAACAAAATAGAATTCAAGATTCCCTTGAATTTAGGGGTAGTTTCCTCTCAAGGGGGAACCTTGAGAGATCAATGACAACTTTCAATTGTGAAGTGCTTTTTCAGTTAATTCTCCCTAAGTTGATCTATATATTTAAAACAATTTCTATTAAAATCTCAGCAGGATTTTTGTTGAAATTGACAGGCTGAATCTAAAATGTATGTTAAAATTCAAATAACTTAGAATATCCAAAACAATTTTTTACAGGAAATAAAAAGGTGGAGTACATATACAGTCTGGCTTCAAAACTTGATATAAAGTGGCAGTTATTAAAAGAATGGCACTGGTATAGTCATAAAGATCACAAAACAGGTAAGGAAGTATAAAACTGTGCCCTTAATATGTGCCTATTATATGGCCAACTGATTTTTGACAATAGAAGCAAGAAAATTTTCCACTAACAAATCCTTCATACCACATACAAAAATTAACACAGAATGGATCAAACAAAATTTGTTAGCTAAAACTATAAAACTTTAAAAATACAGAAATAATAGAAAATCTTTGTGATCTAAAATTAGGCAACAACTTCTTAGATGTAACACCAAAACAGCAATCCATAAGGTAAAAAATAATTAAATGGGGCTCAATCAAAATTAAAATGTTTTACTCCTTAAAACACCATTAAAAATATCACAAATTAGGACAAAAATTTTGGAAATCATGTATCTGGTAAGGAATCTATATCCAGAATATATATAAAGAACACTTACAACTCAACAATGAAAAGTCAAATGACCCAATCAAAAATATGGGCAAGAGGTTGAATAGACAATTCACCAAAGAAGACATACTAATGGCCACATAAATATCATTAAAGAAATGCAAATTAAAACCACAATGAGATACCATTATATGCCCACTAGAAGAACCAAAATACGAGAAGTTGGAAAGGACAAGGAAAAACTGGGATCCTTACACTTTTCTGGTGGAGATGTAAAAAACAAAACAACCATTTTTGAAAAAATTTCCATTTAGTAGTTTCATAGTAGATATACATAAACTTACTATTGAACCCTGCATTTATACTTCTAGAAAACTGTATAAGAGAATGAAAAGATACGTCACACAAAGACTTATATACAGATGTTCATAGCAGTATTATTTAGAATAGCCAAAAAACAAGAGGCAAACCAAATGTGGTGAACTGGTAATCAAAATTTGATCCATACAATGGAATGCGAGGATGCATGCAAAGTTGCTTTAGTCATGTCCGACTCTTGTGACCCTAAGGACTGTAGCCCACAGGCTTCCCTGTCCATCAGATGCTCCAGGAAGGAATACTGGAGTGTGTTGCCATGCCCTCCTCCAGGGGATCTTCCTGACCCAGGGATCAAATCTGCATCTCTTATGTCTCCTGCATTGGCAGACTTTATTTATTTATTTTACCACTAGCAGCACCTGGGAAGCCCGTACAATGAAATACTTTGCCATAAAAGAAAAAATTCTAAACATGCTATAGCATTGAAGAGTCTCAAAAGTATTATGTTAACTGAGAGAAGAAACAAAACATCACATATTGTAATACTGTAAGATTCTATTCATAAACATTTTCTAGGAAAGGCAAATCTGTGAACATAGACTGCAGATCAGCAGTTGCCTACGATGGGTGTGGTAGCAGGGCTTACCTACAATAAGCATGAGAGAGTTTTGAGGGGTAAGAACGGAGTTACAGAACTGAATATGGTGATGATTACACAACTTTAAATACACTAAAATCACTGAACTCAATTACAATGACGAGGTTTTATCATATGAAAATTATACCTCATAAAACTGTTAAAATTAACATAACATTGTAAATCAATTATACTTCAACTTTTAAAAACTTAAAAATAACAACAAATGAGTATGTAAGGTTCTAAACTAAAGCCATAGATTATTTTTGCAATGATTAATCAATAAATTATTAGTTTGAGATGTTTTACTCAAATAGCAGACATATAGTAGAAATAAAGCTATTTTCAACTTCTTCATGTTTTCTAACATATGATATAGGTATACATATGTAATATGCCTTTCAAAGAACAACTAAGACTAGTGGGTTTTAATTAGAACAAATAAACTAAACTATAAGAATACAAATACAAACCAGTGCACTAAGAGCTCTCTAAAAATAAGAGTCAAAGTTTTCAAAAAAATCAAAGCTGTCAACAATTAACAGGATGCTCCTTGAGTCACCCTATTTCTTGTTTTTATTTAAAATAGTTAATTGACCAGCTATTTAGTCTTGTTCACATTCAATTCCTACATGGAATGGAACTGAATAATAAATTAGATGTAACCTCCAAGATTCCTTTCCTTTTTAGGATACTGTTATTATTTTTATTTCTGCCAATGAACTGACACATTAAAAAGGAAAGTAGGCTTGAGAAATATGGCCCTCAAACAAAATTACAGTGGCTGATGACCCAAATATATTATGGATCTAGAAGTGAAGTTGTCAAGGTTCTGGATGAATACATTGAGACTGCCCCTGGCAGCTACTGGAGATGCATACTATAATTGTAACAGCATAAAGAGTCATCTTATAGCCAGTAATAAACTGTCTTTTGATCTGATAAGCTTTGGAGTATGTGCATGCATGCTCAGCTGCATTAGTCAAATCTGACTCTTTGTGATTCCATGGACTGTAGCCTGTGAGGCTCCTCTGTCCATGATATTTTTCCTTCAAGAATACTGGAGTGAGTTACCACGCCCTCCCTCCTCCAGGGGATCTTCCCCACCCAGGGATCGAATGTGCATCTCTTAGTCTCCTGCACAGCAGGCATTCTTTACCACTGAGCCACTGGGGAAGCCCACAAGCCTTAGGGTATATACTTTCAAAAACATTACCAAATGCATATATTTTTTTAATTTAAGGAGGTAAGGTACTGATATAAAAAGATTATTCATTTCTTAACAAAAATAATATTTCAACAAGAGAAAAATGATTAGAATTATAGCAGTATCATGCTGTGCTATAAGTAATAGCTGTTATCAAAATAAATCTCCTCTTACCTTGAAAAACATCTGACCTGAGCTCAAGTAAAACTATGATTTCACAAATTATCTCTGCAGTAACCTACATGCCCTGTAGTGGAGAGGTGATGGAGGTACAGAGGATATATCATTATCAACTACAACAAACAAACAAACAAACAAAAAAGATATAATGTTATAGACAAAAACATGTGCTTACAATTTCAGTGAAATTTCTGAGACTACAGCTTTTGGAGAATTAAAACTTTGGAATTTTAATAAAGCAATACTTACTTAAATAAACCATTGAAACAAATACTCTTACCGTGGCATTTTTTGACATTTTGTTCAAAACCAGAGAATACTATACATGTGTGTGCATGTGTATATGTGCATGCACATATATTTTAGGTTCATAGTTTTCTAACTTCAAATTTTGTATTAATTAGGTGGTTTTACTCTTTCATTAGATTAGCCATTAAACATGGCAGGAAAATGTAACAAAACTGGACAGCAAATTACAACAATTGGCTTGTTCTTGGTTAACTGTGAGCTTACTATGTGTTTCCTGTGTGTTCAACTACCTTTAAAAAACAAATAAAACAAGATGATCACCTCAACAGACAAAGAAAAAGCATTTGATAAAAACACTCAGAAAACTAAGAATGGAAGAAACCTTCTTGGACCCAATAAAGAGCACCAACAAAACAAAACACATCTAAAATCATATTTAATGGTGAAAGATCAAATGCTCTCCCTCTAAGATCAGAAGGAAGAAAAGATTATCAGTTGTTACAATATCTATTTAACACTGTACTGGAGGAACTAGCTAGGACAATTCCATGAAAAAAACAAAAGGTATTAAGATTTTAGAAGAGAAGTAATAAATGCATCTGATTTTGTGAACAAAAATCGTGTATATAGGTTATCTCAAAGAATCCACACAAAAAATCTGCTAGAACTAAAAAAAATGAATTCAGCAAAGTAGCAGGACATGAGATGGATATACAAAAGTGAATTGTATACTAGCAATGAATTATGTGAAAATAAAACTGAGGAAAATCAATTTACAATAGCACTCAAAAGAATAAAATATTCCAAAATAAGCTAACCAAAATAAATGTAGAGTTTACACTAAATGAAAAGTACTAAATATCACTGAAAAAATCACAGAAGACTTGACTAAAAGGAAAGACTTCCAATGTTCACAGATGTAAAAACTAAACAGAAAGACAGCAATGCTGAAAAAATCAATTTATAGAATCAACACAATCCTTATCAAAGTCCGAGCTTCTTGTTTCTGAAGAAACTGACCAGTTGATCCTAAAATTCATATGGACATGCCAAAACAATATTGAAAAAGAATAAAGTTAGAAGACTCACACTTCCTAATTTCAAAACTTACTATAAATCTAGATAATCAAGACAATGCAGAACCAAGAGAAGGACAGACATACAGACTAATGGAATAAAACTGAGAGTACAGAAATCAACACATTTCTACTTAACTAATTTCTGGCAAGGGAAGACAATTCAAAAGTAGAATTTTCTTTTTTTAAAGATTTATTTATTTTTATTTATTTTTGACTGCACTGAGTCTTCATTGTTGTGGGCTTTCTCTAATTGTGGCAGGTGGAGGCTACTCTTTGTTGCAGCACACAGGCTTCTAAGTGCAGCGGCTTCTCTTGTTGAGCATGGGGAAAGGATTACATCAAGGCTGTACATTGTCACCTTGCTTATTTAACTTATATGCAGAGTACATCATGAGAAACACTGGGCTGGATGAAGCACAAGCTGGAATCAAGATTGCCAGGAGAAATGTCAATAACCTCAGATATGCAGATACCCATATGGCAGAAAGCAAAGAAGAACTAAATCGCCTCTTGATGAAAGTGAAAGAGAAGAGTGAAAAAGTTGACTTAAAGCTCAACAATCAGAAAACTAAGATCATGGCATCTGGTCCCATCACTTCATGGCAAATAGATGGGGAAACAGTGGAAATAGTGACAGACTTTATTTGGGGGGCTCCAAAATCACTGCAGATGGTAACTGCAGCCATGAAATTAAAAGACACTTACTCCTTGGAAGAAAAGTTATGACCAACCTAGATAGCATATTAAAAAGCAGAGACATTACTATGTCAACAAAGGTCAGTCTAGTCAAGACTATGGTTTTTCCTGTGGTCATGTATGGATGTGAGAGTTGGACTGTAAAGAAAGCTGAGCGTCGAAGAATTGATGCTTTTGAACTGTGGTGTTGGAGAAGACTCTTGAGAGTCCCTTGGACGGCAAGGAGATCCAACCAGTTCATCCTAAAGATCACTCCTGAATATTCTTTGGAAGGACAGATGCTGAAGCTGAAACTCCAATGCTTTGGCCACCTGATACAAAGACTCATTTGAAAAGATCTCAATGCTGGGAAAGATAGAAGATGGGAGAAGAAGGGGACAACAGAGGATGAGATGGTTGGATGGCACCACCAACTCTATGGACATGAGTTCTGGTAAACTCCAGGAGTTGGTGATGGACAGGGAGGCCTGGTGTGCTACAGCTCATGGGGTTGCAAAAGTTGGACATGACTGAGCGACTGAACTGATGGGCTGTAAGCACACAGGCTTCAGTAGTTGTGGCACATAAGCTTAGTTATCATGTAGCACGTGGGATGTTTCCAGACCAAGGATCGAATTCCTGTCCCCTGCATTGGCAGGTGTATTCTTAACCATGGACCATCAGGGAAGCCCCAAGAATGGTATTTTCAACACAAAGTCCTGGGAATACTGAATACTGTATAGATAAATGTGAAAGAATGAACTTGGACCCCTATCTCACAAGATAAATAAAAACTAAGTCAAATTGAATCACAGACCTAAACATAACAGTTAAAACTACAAAATTCTCAGAAGAACACATCTTTGTGATCCTCCATTAGGCCATGTTTTCTTAGATGTGGCATCAAAAGCACAAGTGACATAAGAAAAACACAGATAAACTGGACTTTGTCAAAATTTTAAATGTTGTGCTTCAGAGGACATTATAAAGAAATTGAAAAGATAATTCATAAAAATGGAGAAAACATTTGCACATCATATACCTGATAAGAGACTAGTATCTAGAATGTATGAAGTCTTATAACTTAACAACAAAAAGATACGTACCCATTTTTTTTTAAAGAGGACACTATTTGAGGAGATATTTTTACATCGAAAAATGATCAATTAACACATAAAATAATGCACATTATCAGTTGTTAGGGAAATGGAAATCAAAGAAACAATGAAATACTACTTCACATCCACTAAGATGGCTTCAACTAAAAGGCATGACTATAATAAGTATAACCCTCCTACACTGGCTCAAGAATTATAAAATGTATCGACTTTGGTTTGGCAGTTTTTCAAAATGTTAGGCACAGAGTTACCGTATGACTTCTAAGTATTAAAGAAAAATGTATTCAGAAAAAATAACTCAAAGCAGGTGAGCCAGTTAAGATAGATCAAGACCATCACTGAGTAATGAATGAAAAAAAAATTATCAAGGACCTACTACAGGAAAATGTGTAAATTGGGAAAATTACTCACATAACTTTCATTCCAACTGGAGAAGATAGGAAACAGAAAAAAATAAACAGAAAAAAAAAAAAAAAAACAGCTTGTAATAAGGACTATGAAGGAAAATATAGTGACCTGACAGAAAAGTTTTTGGAGGCGCACATTAAACAAGGTAGTCAAGAAAGGCCTTGATGGGAATTTGATCCAAAGAATAAGATAGAAACTATCACATAAAAAGTGTAAGGGGTGCATGACTGGTTGGGAAACAAGAAGTGCAAATGCCCTCAGATAGAAGAAAAGGTGGCATGTTCGAGAAATTGATAGAACGCCAGTGTGTCTAAAACATAATATGTGAGGGGGGAAGTATGAATAGCTTAAGAAAATGCTGCAGAAATAGACAAGAGTAAGCTCAGATAGAGTATGGAAGTTATGGCTATGAATTATGAATGCAGATTTTATCCTTTCTTCAACTGGAAGTCAAACGAAGATTTTAGGTAGAGTAGTAACACTGATTTATAAGATCCAATTTTTAAAGTTTGCTCTTTCTGTCATGCAGAGAATGAACTGAAAGAAGACAACAATAAAAACAGAAAGAATAAATAAGTGGTTCTAGCTGTGGTCCTGAAGAAATGGGTGGACTGGACCAGGACTGAGAGAGTCATTTTATATAACTATATCCAGCACTTCAGTTCTAAACTACCACACAATTGCACTCATCTCACATGCTAGTAAAGTAATGCTCAAAATTCTCTAAGCCAAGCTTCAAAAATACGTGAACTGTGAACTTCCAGATGTTCAAGCTGGTTTTAGAAAAGGCAGAGGAACCAGAGATCAAATAGCCAACATCCACTGGATTATCGAAAAACCGAGAGAGTTCCAGAAAAACATCTATTTCTGCTTTATTGACTATGCCAAAGCCTTTGACCGTGTGGATCACAATAAACTGTGGAAAATCTCAAAGAGACAGGAATACCAGACCACCTGACCTGCCTCTTGAGAAACCTATATGCAGGTCAGGAAGCAACAGTTAGAACTGGACATGGAACAACACACTGGTTCCAAATAGGAAAAGGAGTACGTCAAGGCTGTATATTGTCACCCTGCTTATTTAACTTCTATGCAGAGTACATCATGAGAAATGCTGGGCTGGAAGAAGCACAAGCTGGAATCAAGATTGCCAGGAGAAATATCAATAACCACAGATATGCAGATGACACCACCGTTATGGCAGAAAGTGAAGAGAAACTAAAAAGCCTCTTGATGAAGGTGAAAGAGGAGAGTGAAAAAGTGGGCTTAAAGCTCAACATTCAGCAAACGAAGATCATGGCATCTGGTCCCATCACTTCATTGGAAATAGAGGGGAAACAGTGGAAACAGTGTCAGACTTTATTTTTGGGGGCTCCAAAATCACTGCAGATGGTGACTGCAGCCATGAAATTAAAAGACGCTTACTCCTTGGAAACTTATGACCAACCTAGATAGCATATTCAAAAGCAGAGACATTACTTTGCCAGCAAAGGTCCATCTAGTCAAGGCTATGGTTCTTCCAGTGATCATGTATGGATTTGAAAGTTGGACTGTGAAGAAAGCTGAGCACTGAAGAATTGATGCTTTTGAACTGTGGTGTTGGAGAAGACTCTTGCGAGTCCCTTGGCCTGCAAGGAGATCCAACCAGTCCATTCTAAAGGAGATCAGTCCTGGGTGTTCTTTGGAAGGAATGATGCTAAAGCTGAAACTCCAATACTTTGGCCACCTCATGCGAAGAGTTGACTCATTGGAAAAGACTCTGATGCTGGGAGGGATTGGGGGCAGGAGGAGAAGGGGACGACAGAGGCTGAGATGGCTGGATGGTATCACTGACTCAATGGACATGAGTTTGGGTGAACTCCGGGAGTTGGTGATGGACAGGGAGGCCTGGCGTGCTGTGATTCATGGGGTTGCAAAAAGTCAGACATGACTGAGCAACTGAACTGAACTGAACTGTTCTAACCTAAGTACAGTAGATACTATGATATGTTGCCCAAACTCACTTTTGGGATGAATGAATTAATTCCCCACTGATCCCCAGTGATCAGTGCAAAGGTGGAGAAGCCTGGCCCCTTGCCTGAATGAGCCGTCAAGCTTCAGTCCTCCCATGAGGTCTAGGTTGCCTTCATTGAAACTGCATCCTTCTTCCCCAGTTCTGCTTCATTCCCCTTCTTCCCATAACTACTGATCTCAAGTGTTCCTTAATCACTGTCTTATATGATAATTTCCATCTCATAATCTGCTTCCCAGGAATTAAGTCTGACATTGACTTAATAAATCTCAGCACATATCCTCAGTTTACCCTAATTTATAGATGGTCAATCTAGAAATACTAATGAACTTGAAATGATAATGTCATTAAAAAAATCTTAATGCAGTGATACATTATAAATATGACTGGCAGTTTTACCACAGCCCATTCATACTACTTGTATCCAAATCAAATCTCTTGTTTGTAAATACATGCAAATGCTACCTTAGCAAAAAGGCAACAGTAAAAAATCATAACAAATGGAAAAATAAATTGTACCATTAATCACTCTGAAGAACCTAGAAACAAAATTGTACAAGTTTTCTAAGTGTCATTTACTGCTAGATAAGAAGATAAGATTAGATAAATGAAAGTCGCTCAGTCCTGTCTGACTCTTTGCGACCCCATGGACTGTATAGCCTGCCAGGCTCCTCTGTCCTTTGGATTCTCCAGGCCAGAATACTAGAGTGGGTTTCTGTTCCCTTCTCCAGGGTCTCTCCTCAACCCAGGCATTGAACCCAGGTCTCCCACATTGCAGGTGGATTTCTCACCATCTGAGCCACCAGGGAAGCCCAGAAAAGAAGATAAAGTATTACTTACAACTGGTGATCAGATTAATTAATATGGACAATTAGAGTTGAAACATATTGTTGCTTTTCGGTCACTTGGTGATGTCTGACTCTTCACGACCCCACGGATTGCAGCATACCAGGCTTCCCTGTTCTTCACTATCTCTTGGAGTTTGCTCAAACTCATGTCCATTGGTGGCTTCCCTAGTAGCACAAACGATAGGGAGTCTGCCACAAAGCAGGAGACCGGGGTTTGATTCCTGGGTCAGGAAGATCCCCTGTAGAAGTGAATGGCAACCCACTCCAGTATTCTTGCCTAGAGAATTCCATGGACAGACCATGGGGTCACAAAGAATAGGACATGACTGATCACTAAACAGCATACCCAGGTGGCTCAGTGGGTAAAGAATCAGCCTGTAATGCAGGAGATGCAGGCAACATAGGTTCGATCCCTGGGTTAGGAAGATCCCCTGAAATAAAATGGCAACCCATTCCAGTATTCTTGCCTGGGAAATCCCATGAACAGAGGAGTCTGGTGTGCTATAGTTCAAGGAGTCACAAAGACTCACACATGACTGAGCACAAACACACCATGTCCACTGAGTTGGTGATGCCATCCAACCATCTCGTACTCTGTCACCCGCTTCTTCTCCTGCCTTCCATCTTTCCCATCATCACGGTCTTCTCCAAAGAGTCAGCTCTTTGTATCAGCTGGCCAAAGTACTGGAGATTCAGCTCCAGCATCAGTCCTCTCGATGAATATTCAGGGTTGATTTCCTTTAGGATTGACTGGTTGGATCTCCTTGCTGTTCAAGGGACTCTCAAGTATTTTCTCCAGCATCACAGTTTGAAAGCATCAATTCTTTGGCACTCAGCCTTCTTTATGGTCCGATTCTCATATCCGTACATGACTTCTGGGAAGACCATAGCTTTGACCATATGGACCTTTGTTGGAAAAGTGATGTCTGCTTTTTAATACACTGTCTAGATTTGTCATAGCTTTTCTCCCAAGGATCAAATGTCTTTTAATTTAATGGCTACAGTCACCATCCACAGTGATTTTGGAACCCAAGAAAATAAGGTCTGTCACTGTTTCCATTTTTCCCACTCTATATTGATCAAAAGCAAAAATTCAATAGAGTACCATATTTTTATTAGCTCAGAACATTATTTCCTATGATTTATTGTAACTTTGTTGAAGAATGTCAATAATGCGGGAAGACAATGAATGCTTGGGAACAGGGAGAATACAGGAAATCTCTGTACCTTGGCCCTCAAGTTTGCAGTGAACCTAAAACTGTTCTAAAACTCAAAGTCTTAATGTAAAAAAAATAAATTAAGGGATAATAAAAGGTGACAAATAGAATAAGAGGAACGTTTTTTTCTTTTTTTAATTTCAAACACAATGTTCAGGTGTGAGTATGAAACTGGCTCTTTTAAAAAATAATCTGCATGGCTGTAATAGACCTAAAACAGGTAAAGGATTGCTGAATCCATGTCTTATAACCATTTAGGATGCATATGTTAGCATAGGTCTTGCACAGAGAAGTAGCTAAATAAATATTTCTTAAAGGAAAATAGAGAAAAGTGGCAAAAGGGGGATGAAAGGAAGGAAGGGGAAAAGAGGAAGGAGAAGAGGAAGAGGAAGACATAAAACAGAGAGAGAGATAAGGGAGAAAACAGTTTCCGGGGAAGATGTCCCAGTTCCTAAAAAGCTTGACTGTGATCAAATACTTTGAAATATTTTGACTCAAAACTGACAAGGCACTAGAACACTTTTTTATTTATTACTGCTTTAGTGTACTAATAAGTATGGTTTCAGATTTATAACAACTTAATTGCCCTACTTCCATACTCTCAGTACTAATGGAGTTTTCAGCCAACGCTCAACCAGAGAATTTTCATGCTGAATACAGTAGCCGGGTCACTTTTTATTCCAATAAAATTCAATACGGTTGTAACCTTCAGTGACTCTGTATTTTTTATACTATATTATCAGGTCTATGGTTCCAGAAATATCTTAATGAAAATAACTCCCTACGTTGTATAGATTATACAGGAAACAACTACAATATTTTATGAACAAGGTAAGACATAAATAACAAAAATACATTAGTATCTTTATCAATTCAAAGTTGCTATGCTTCTTTTCAAATTTCTTTACTTCAATTATCTATTAATTATGATTATGAAGGACATCTCTTAGAAAAATGGTCAGTATTTTGGCAAAAATATATCTATCTTAAGGAGGAAGATCCCATCATTATATCAATGTAGAGCAAGAAAGGTAATTTTTTTTTATTTTATTTTTAAACTTTACATAATTGTATTAGTTTTGCCAAATATCAAAATGAATCCACCACAGGTATACATGTGTTCCCCATCCTGAACCCTCCTCCCTCCCCATACCATCCCTCTGGGTCGTCCCAGTGCACTAGCCCCAAGCATCCAGTATCGTGCATCAAACCTGGACTGGCATCTCGTTTCATACATGATATTTTACATGTTTCAATGCCATTCTCCCAAATCTTCCCACCCTCTCCCTCTCCCATAGAGTCCATAAGACTGTTCTATACATCAGTGTCTCTTTTGCTGTCTCGTACACAGGGTTATTGTTACCATCTTTCTAAATTCCATATATATGCGCTATTATACTGTATTGGTGTTTTCCCTTCTGGCTTACTTCACTCTGTATAATAGGCTCCAGTCTCATCCACTTCATTAGAACTGATTCAAATGTTTTCTTTTTAATGGCTGAGTAATACTCCATTGTGTATATGTACCATAGCTTTCTTATCCATTCATCTGCTGATGGACATCTAGGTTGCTTCCATGTCCTGGCTATTATAAACAGTGCTGCTGTTCATCTGTGATGAACATTGGGGTACACATGTCTCTTTCCCTTCTGGTTTCCTCAGTGTGTATGCCCAGCAGTGGGATTGCTGGATCATAAGGCAGGTAATTTTTTTATAAAACAAACTGAAGGAAAAATTCAAGATGCATAACCTTTAACTTATGTAATTTAAATGAAGTCAGAAAAAATGTGGGGCTGAAATATAAAACATAATAACATTGTTTCACAGTTCCTTGACACATGACATCAGTTGTGAAATTCCTACTTTGTACTAGCAAATACAAATATGTCTATCAATATTGGTATTAACTAAATTGTTCCACATTTTGGATTTTACAGAATTCTGAGATCTATAAATGTAGCTTTTGCAAAAAAAATAGATAACAGTTTAATAAATAATGTATTTGTTTACAGTGTTTCCTATCCTCCTAATTCACCATATGGGAATTCTCAGACATCTCAGTACAATGTGTTCTCCAATCATACTCAGTACAGTGGACATTATAGTGTGTTCAGAGTAACTTTGGATAAATTGCTTAAGAGGTCAGACATTACCTGTGTCAGGATTAAAACTCAGAGACATACAGAGATGGTTTTAAGAAAATCTTAAAAGGGTTACAAGTTGATAGAGTTCTTTAAGCAGCATTCCACCAGAAATCTCTCCCTCAATTACCTATTTGCTAGTTCACACTTAGGCTAGTTATCAATCAACTTATCATTAACAAATTTCACTTGAAGGTATCATTCCCAAAGCTATTTGGTGATGCCTACTTGCTATAACCAACCTAGACATCATATTAAAAAGCAGAGACATTACTTTGCCGACAAAGGTCTGTCTAGTCAAAGCTATGGCTTGTCCAGTAGTCATATATGGACATGAGAGTTGGACTATAAAGAAAGCTGGGCACTGAAGAATTGATGCTTTTGAACTGTGGTGTTGGAGAAGACTCTTCAGAGTTCCTTGGACTGCAAGGAGATCCAACCAGTCAATCCTAAAGGAAATAAGCTCTGAATATTCATTGGAAGGACTGATGCTGAAGCTGAAACTCCAATATTTGGCCACCTGATGCAAAGAACTGAGTCATTGGAAAAGACCCTGATGCTGGGAAAGATTGAAGGCAGGGAGAGAAGGGGATGACAGAGGATGAGATGGTTGGATGGCATCACTGACTCAATAGACATGCGTTTGAGCAAGTTCCAGGAGTTGGTGATGGACAGGGAGACCTGGTGTGCTGCAGTCCATGGGGTCACAAAGAGTCAGACACAAACTGAGCTGAATTGAACTGAACTTTCAAGTCAAGGCTTCCCTGATGGCTCAGCAGGTAAAGAATTGACCTGCAAAGCAGCAGTAACAGGAGACTTGAGTTTGATTCCTGGATCCAGAAGATACCCTGGAGGAGGGCATGGCAATCCACTCCAGCATTCTTGCCTGAAAAGTCCCATGGACAGAGGGGCCTGGCAGGGTACAGTCCATGGGGTTGCAAAGAGTTGGACACAACTGAAGCGACTGAAAATGCATGCATGCACTTTCAAGTCAATGGAACTAAGATTAATTGAAGGCTGACTCTGTATTTATGGGACTAACTAGATGATAAAATTTTCAGTCTAATGTAAAGAAAGACATTATAATTTTAGCCTATTAGTTAAAGGCAGAATATGTTTTAAATGACATATATTCTAGTTGCCTTAGACTTAAAAAAAGTTTTACAAGAGTAGATTATAATGTGTCAAATTTATCCTTCACCCCATTTAGGCAACAGCTGTGTTGAATGTACAATCTGTTTTAACAATTCCTATAATCTTCTGTGGTATTTTGAGTTGGTATATTTCTAAGTGTCTTTTACATCCACACTTGTACAACTTTCTCAAAACTTAAGAACCAGTTTATATGGTCATTCTATTTGCTTTTCTCAACCACTGTGCCAAAATCCTTACTGGATCTCAATTCAGGCATTCAACACAGTAGTTACCCTTCCTTAGTTTACGTATTTTCCTTATTATGATAACCATACCAAGTAAGGCCAAGCAAAGAGCTCTATGATTCATTACTCTGTCTGTGAATCAATGTGCTCTATACACACTTCTGTTATTTGCTCCATTTCTAAAGTGTTCACAACGTTAAGAGGGAATTGAATCTTTTCTTATTAATAGTATAGGTAATACATATGGGATTGATCAGCATTTATCTATTCATTCATTTACATATATATTTATTTTATATTATTTTCATATCATTTTAAAATTAGAAGGATTACATATTTTAAATGTAGCTATGCTACATTTTAAATGTAGTTGTGTCTGACTCTTTGCCACTCCATAGACTATAGCCCACCAGGCTCCTCTGTCCATGGGGATTCTCCAAGCAAGAATACTGGAGTGGGTTGCCATACCTGCCTCCAGGGGGATCTTCCTAACCCAGGTATTGAACCCAGGTTACCCTCATTGCAGGTGGCTTCTTTACTGTCTGAGCCACCAGGAAATCCCATAATTAGAAGGATTACATATTTTAAATGTAGAATTGACTCTGAATATTAGAGGATGCCGTGACAGTTAATTTTGTGTCAACTTTGCTAGGCCGTGTGTGTGTGTGCACGCACACGCACGTGTGTTAGTCGCTCAATGGTGTCCAACTGTTTGAGACCCCATGTGATGCAGCCCACCAGGCTCCTCCATCCATGGAGTTCTCCAGGCAAGAATATGGGAATGGGTAGCCAGTCCCTTCTCAGGAGTATCTGCCCAACCCAGGGATTAAACTCAAGTCTCTTGCATTGCAGACAGATTCTTTACCATCTGAGCCACCAGGAAAGCCATTGCTATGGAATGGTACTCAGATATTTGGTCACATACCAGTCTAGATGCCACTATGGAGGAAATTTTTAGATGAGATTAACATTTGAGGAAAGCAGATTACTCTTCATGGTGTAGTAAGCCTTAACCACTTTACTGAAAGCCTTAAGAGAAAAGAGAGCTCCCCCAAGGACGAGAGAAATCTGTATCCAAACTGCCTTTGACTCAAGCAACAATATCAACTCCAGCCTCAAAGACTGCCCTGCAAATTTCAGACTTGCCAGACCCTAATTTCTTAAAATAAGTTTCTCTCTATCTGTCTCTCTATATATACATACAAACACACACATCCTATTGGTTCTGTTTCTCTGGAGAACTCTTCTAAGTGGCCTTCAGCATTATTCCCAAGCCAAGGTTGGGGTGCTCTAGAGGGATGCACTAGAGGGGACTTCTGTATCAGAAAGATACCTAACATAGTTAGGTAACGATGTTCCCATAGTCTGGATGATTTCTACGATCATTTTCAATGCTTCATGACTGCTAGTGACCTGTTCTTTCTAATCAGTACAATCTTTGGATGTCACACAGCTTATTGTTCAGATGAGTCTATAGCTGAAACATCCTGGAATAGGAAATGGCAACCCACTCTAGTATTCTTGCCTGGAAAATTCCATGGACAGAGGAGGCAGGCTGCACTCCACGGGGTTACAAACAGTCGGACATGGCTAAGCACATACACATACATAGCTGAAACACAGACAACTGACAAAAAATACTGATCAAAAATTATAATGGCCTTTATTACTGTTATGGGGCTTCTCTGATAACTCAGTTGGTAAAGAGTCTGCCTGCAATGCAGGAGGCCCCGGTTTTATTCCTGGGTTGGAAAGATTCTTGGAAAAAGGATAGGTGACTCACTCCAGTATTCTTGGGCTTCCATTGTGGCTCAGCTGGTAAAGAATCCAGTGCAAGGCGGGAGACCTGGATTCGATCTCTGGGTTGGGAAGATCCCCTGGAGAAGGGTAGGGCTCCAGTATTCTGGCCTGGAGAATTCCACGGACTGTATAGTTTATGGGGTCGCAGAGAGTTAGACACAACTGAGTGACTTTGACTTTATTACACTTATACTGTGGGGTAACCTATACACCACTCTTTCACGTATCTATTATACTTGAATTTCCCAACAATCCATGACACATACAGCTTATATTTTTATTATAATTTCAAACAAAGAAATCATGATCAAAAAAAATACACACTTACTTAGGGAAAGAATTAGGACTACACTCTGCAAGTCTTTTTACTTTAGCATCCCCTCTTATTTGAGAAATTAATCCGTGGAAATTGGACTGCTAAGGATTGAATTGTGTCCTCCCAAAATTCATGGGTTGAGGCCTTAATCCCCAATGTGATATTATTTGGATATGGGGACTTTGGAAGGTAATGAGGTTTACATGAGGCCATGAAAGTGAAGACCTCATGATGGGATCAGTGCCCCTTTAAGTGCTAACTCTCTCTCTCACCCACCACATGAAGACACAGTGAGAAGACAAGTCAGGAAGAAAGTTCTACTAATTAGAACTCTGATATGCTAGCACCCTGATCTTGGACCTCCAACTTCCAGAACTGTGAGAAATAAATTTTTATTGTTTAAGCCACATAAACATGGGAATACCAGACCACCTGACCTGCCTCTTGAGAAACCTATATGCATGTCAGGAAGCAACAGTTAGAACTGGACATGGAACAACAGACTGGTTCCAAATAGGAAAAGGAGTACATCAAGGCTGTATATTGTCACCCTGCTTATTTAACTTATATGCAGAGTACATCATGAGAAACGCTGGGCTGAAAGAAGCACAAGCTGGAATCAAGATTGCCAGGAGAAATATCAATAACCACACATATGCAGATGACACCACCATTATGGCAGAAAGTGAAGAGGAACTAAAAAGCCTCTTGATGAAAGTGAAAGGAGAGTGAAAAAGTTGGCTTAAAGCTCAACATTAGAAAATGAAGATCATGGCATCTAGTCCCATCACTTCATGGGAAATAGATGGGGAAACAGTGTCAGACTTTATTTTTGGGGGCTCCAAAATCACTGTTGATGATGACTGCAGCCATGAAATTAAGACACTTACTCCTTGGAAGGAAAGTTATGACCAACCTAGATAGCATATTCAAAACCAGAGACATTACTTTGCCAACAAAGGTCCGTCTAGTCAAGGTATGGTTTTTCCTGTGGTCATGTATGGATGTGACAGTTGGACTGTGAAGAAAGCTGAGTGCCGAAGAATTGATGCTTTTGAACTGTGGTGTTGGAGAAGACTCTTGAGAGTCCCTTGGACTGCAAGGAGATCCAACCAGTCCATTCTGGGTGTTCTTTGGAAGGAATGATGCTAAAGCTGAAACTCCATTACTTTGGCCACCTCATGCGAAGAGTTGACTCATTGGAAAAGACTCTGATGCTGGGAGGGATTGGGGGCAGGAGGAGAAGGGGATGACAGAGGATGAGATGGCTGGATGGCATCGCCGACTCGATGGACATGAGTTTGAGTGAACTCCGGGAGTTGGTGATGGACAGGGAGGCCTGGCGTGCTGCAATATATGGGGTCGCAAAGAGTCGGACATGACTGAGCGACTGAACTGAACTGAACTGAAGCCACGTAATCTACGGCGGCCAGTGCTAACTAATATACAGACTTACAAATTCTGGGTGTTACTGAATACTACAACCCATTCAAAAATTATATATTATGAAAATGTATTTTAAAAAACATGAAATAATACTAATCAAAGAGAAAAATCATATAAACGCTGGGAGTCAGACATGAGGCTACACCATAATCCCTTGCAAAGTTTTCTAAAGTATATATTGCCAACCCCACACCCACAGTGTGTTATTCAACAAGTCTGGGTTGTGGTCCCAAATTTTGCACCTCTAAAAATAGTTCACAAGTGGCAGTGATACTGAATCATATTTTGTAAATGACTGGTATAGGCTGCTACAAGATGTAAATCAGAACCTATTTAGAGCATTAGTGCTACAGAAACACAAGTCCGTGTGCCTGACTCGCAGTGAGCCCAAACAATACCAAAACATCAGAGTTTGGAAGAGAGAAAATTTTACTGAGGGTCATGCAAAGACATGGATGGCTCATACCTTAAAAAACCCCATAACTCCCTGAAAGCTTTCAGCAAAGCCTTTTTCTAGGAAAGGTAAGGGTGGGGGTGAGGTTAGTTACTGCAAAATTCTGGATGTTAGATCGTTTGTTACTGAAGTCAGGTCATAGGTAAATTACAGAAATGATGTTCTGTAAATCTCTTACCAAATGAATGAATGTTATTCTCCACTCTGACAAGAAAGGGTCAGGTCCCCAGGCACAGTTTTCACCCTCTGAAGTCCAGTCCTGGCCAAGAGAAGGCAGATCTCAGCTGGCAGCTCCCTCAGGGCGAAATCCCCAGACCCTACCCAGCTTGTCATCGCTGAGGGAGCCAGGTGCCCAGGACCCAACCTGCCCTCAGGCTCCTCAGGCCACCCAGAAGCCAGGGGCCAGGTCCCACAGACTGCATCCTATGCAGACTGCCGATGCAACGAGGTCGCAGAAGCTGTGATGGGGGAGTTCATCACCACCTCAAAACCTGAGCCCCACCTTGGCCAGGGCTCTGGAGCCCGGCAGGACACAGCCCCCAACCTGTTCCCTGGGTTCTCCCAGCCTCCCCACTTGCCCCAGGCCTGGTGAGCTAAAGGCTCTCTGGGAGAAGGCGAGGGTACACCTCTTACCTCACTCTCCACCATTGGTTCACTCAGAGGACCACCATTCCCCGGGCCATTAACTGAACAGGGCCACTAACGGTCCCTCAGTGACAAGTGCTTTCTTGGGGCCCACTGAGGCGCCGACCAATGGCTGAGCGTGAGCTCTGTCACTCAGTGACAGTTGCTCAAATGGGGAGGAGCCCACTCGTGCACCCAGTGAAATCGCGGTAAATTTTCTTAAGGTAACCTCACATAACTTGGTGGTCTTGCAGTAAATTTTCTTAAGGTAATGGCAACCCACTCCAGTACTCTTGCCTGGAGAATCCCATGGGTGGAAGAGCCTGGTAGGCTGCAGTCCATGGAGTCGCTAAGAGTCGGACATGACTGAGCGACTTCACTTTCACTTTTCACTTCCATGCACTGGAGAAGGAAATGGCAACCCATTCCAGTGTTCTTGCCTGGAGAATCCCAGGGACGGGGGAGCCTTGTGGGCTGCCATCTATGGGGTCACACAGAGTCGGACACGACTGAAGCGACTTAGCAGCAGCAGCAGCAGCAACCTCATACAACTTCATGGTAACAGCTGCTTAGTGCCGGGTAACCAATGGCCACGTGCTAAGGGCTGTGTACGGCCACACTCTATAATACTAAGAGTGCATTTTAAATATGCACACATACACAGAACACCAAACTCCAAGATTTTAAACTTGGATATCTTGGATAGGGCAGGTTTTCAAAAAGAAGTTTCAAAAATTTATCCAATTTGTTTTAATAATCACCAGGTTTGGGAAATTAACAGCCTAAGAGTATCAAATTAGAAAAAAAAAGTTGTTTCATTTCTTTAATTATCTACAACATAAAAACTAGGTAAAGATGTTATTTAGAAAAAGATTCTTTCAAAATTTTCTTAATATGAATTACAAAATTACAATGCCACTGACAATACCAAGTTTTTATAAAGTACACGGTCAGAAAATAGTGTGTTATTTTGAATATATTTGATATTTGTCATTAAAATCCTATGGACATTACTCATTTATTTAAGCCCTTTGATCCTGGGCAGGGTAAATCTCCATTAGCCTAAACCTAGCCAGAGGGAAATCAACAGATAAAGCCACAATACTATCAAAGAAAGCACAAAATAATTTTAAAATGATCATCTGACACACAAAAAACTCTTAACAGTGGTAAGCTTTAGTAGTGTTTCTGTAATGAAATTAATGAATGAAATAATTATTGTTTAAAATATCAGTTATTTATAATAAATATATATAACTTAAAATACAAAAATGACAAATTGATAAATATTTCACATAAATAGTATGTAGATAAAAGTCTATCATAAGCACTAATACAAAGATGCTTGAGAATGCTATATTTTATCTACTGAAAGAACTACAAGTAAAATCAGCTTGAGCATGGGCCAGAATAATAATCAACAGAATGTACAGATATATAAGATAAATATAAAGCCAAATGATCAGTAAAGTAAATCTGAACTGAATACCCAATGCCATTTTCTACGTGTGAACCAAGGCAGCCGTCACTTGATTTCTCCTGGTCTCTTTCTTCAACTACAGAACGTCCCTCAAGAAATTTCTTGCTTAAAGCAGAAACACAACACCCAAGATTTCATGAGTCTCTACCTCTCCTTATAAAACTTACCTGCTTGTCTCCCTCTGTGAAAAGTGAGTACCTCAATCTCTACTTCTCAGTTTCAGTTCTTAGGATGCCTAAGGACAGACTCAGAAACCAACAACCAACCCAATTTAGTAGAGTTCGGTTAATGTATTTGCTGCAGATGTTTCTTCAGTTTCAAGAAAATGCATTATGGTATTAATATTTAAGAATTAGCATATATTAAACCAACTGTTAGAGAGGGCAATAACACCCCTCTCCAGTACTCTTGCCTGGAAAATCCCGTGGATGGAGAAGCCTAGTAGGCTGCAGTCCATGGGGTCGCTAAGAGTCAGACACGAATGAGCGACTTCACTTTCACTTTTCACTTTCATGCATTGGAGAAGGAAATAGCAACCCACTCCAGTGTTCTTGCCTGGAGAATCCCAGGAACGGGGGAGCCTGGTGGGCCGCCGTCTATGGGGTCACACAGAGTCGGACACGACTGAAGTGACTTAGCAGCAAACCAACTGTTTAGACTGTTTGGACAGATAAACATTGTGAAAGAATCACAATTTCACGATAATCTTTTTTATTATGCTCTTGATCTTCACTTATAATAGCATTATAAATGTATTCCATCTAGTCCCAATGATTTAATAAAAGAAAAAATTAATTATAGTCTAGCTACAAGCAAATGTTTATGTCTCAAAAACATATTTTGTATACAGTTAAATGTAAGGTATTAGAAAAATGGAAAATGACTGAATTTGCTATATATAAGCACATCAGTTATTTGGGCTTTAATTTAAAAAAAAAAAGACAAGGAAAAATTGAGGAGAAAATGTGGCATATAAATCTTTCAGTTTCTGCACAATAAGTTTGAATAAGTATTGTTGTTGTTTTTTTCTGTGTAATATGAAGGTTTTAATAGTATTCTCTCTCTTTAATTCAATATGTGTAGGCAGAATAGGTTTTCCTTATACATAAAGGAAAACATAAAATTAGAAAGATAAAACAGAAGGAAAAAATCAATGAAATAGCACAATGTTAAGAAGTAACGTTTAAGAGGAAATCAAAGGAAGGGAGAGCAGCTAAAAAGACCGAAAGAAAGATAAAGGGCAAAGGATTTAAAAATTAAACAGAAGAGAAAAGATTAAAGAAGGAAAGGCAAAAAGCAATGCAGCAGGATTTAAGAAGCCAGTAAAAAGAAAAGACACGCAGTGATGACAAAGGAATAGCAAGTGCCACAAAAAAGATACTCATAGCAATGAAAAGAATAGAGAAAGAAACAAAGTAACAGCCGTCATAAATTAATTTTAAACAGAATTTGAGAAAGATACAATGTTAATGGGCTTTCACTTGTTTTTTTTTTTTTTTTTCCCCCACCCTTCTTGGCTCTGTTATTGATGAAAAGAAAAAAATTAATGTTCAGGCACAGGAGATTTAGAACAGTATGTTCAGAGTACAGAGATGCAGCAGGGTTAGTACAAAATGCACTGCCACTGGCAGGTTCTGTGATGCTGTGCGAGGAATTTACTTTTTCTGTCCCACACTACATCTCACAGTTTTCTAATTTACATATTGAAGTCGCTGCCTTATTTCTGAGGTCCTTTGACTAAATGTTGTGACTTTATACACAGCCCATCATTGTCTCTGATTCTGAAATCACTAACTTATTTTAAGGTGAAATAAAATGTATCATAATGGACAAACTGAATTACAAATACACTCACCTTTAAATAATCAGCCTTTCTCAGCAATAGTAACGCCACTGAGAGTTTCAAAAATTTGAGGGGGGTATTTTTAGTTGTCATAATGATGGGAATAGCTAATATTTAATACACAAGAGTGAGGGATGCTAGATTTTTGCAATTTCCTGAGGGACATTCTTTTAGATAAAAACATGTTTACAATCAGTTTAGGTACTGAATGCAAATGGGAAAGAGATGGGAATACCAGACCACCTGACCTGCCTCTTGAGAAACCTATATGCAGATCAGGAAGCAACAGTTAGAACTGGACATGGAATAACACACTGGTTCCAAATAGCAAAAGGAGTACATCAAGGCTGTACACTGTCACCCTGCTTATTTAACTTATATGCAGAGTACATCATGAGAAATGCTGGGCTGGAAGAAGCACAAGCTAGAATCAAGATTGTTGGGAGAAATATCAATAACTTCCGATATGCAGATGATACCACCCTTATGGATGAAAGTGAAGAGGAACTAAAAAGCCTCTTGATGAAAGTGAAAGAGGAGAGTGAAAAAGTTGGCTTAAAACTCAACATTCAGAAAACTAAGATCATGGCATCCCACCCCATCACTTCATGGCAAATAGATGGAGAAACAGTGGAAACAGTGACAGACTTTATTTTCTTGGGCTCCAAAATCACTGCAGATGGTGACAGCAGCCATGAAATTGAAAGACGCTTACTTCTTGGAAGAAAAGTTACAACCAACCTAGATAGCATGTTAAAAAGCAGAGATATTACTTTGCTGAGAAAGGTCCGTCTAGTCAAGGCTATGGTTTTTCCAGTGGTCATGTATGGATGTGAGAGTTGGACTATAAAGAAAGCTGAGCGCTGAAGAATTGATGCTTTTGAACTGTGGTGTTGGAGAAGACTCTTGAGAGTCCCTTGGACTGCAAGGAGATCCAACCAGTTCATCCTAAAGGAAATCATTCCTGAATGTTCATTGGAAGGACTGATACTAAAGCTGAAACTCCAATACTTTGGCCACCTGATGTGAAGAACTGACTCACTGGAAAAGACCCTGATGCTGGGAAGGACTGAGGGCAGGAGAAGAAGGGGACGACAGAGGATGAGATGGTTGGATGGCATCACCGACTCAATGGACATGAGTTTGAGTAAACTCTGGGAGTTGGTGATGGACAGGGAAGCTTGGCGTGCTGCAGTCCATGGGATCGCAAAGAGTTGGACATGACTGAGCGACTGAACTGAACTGAACTCAATGCATCTTTAACAAATGGCTAAATGAAATATAAAGCAAATAAAATATCATCATTCCAATACAGTCCATAGTTCTCCTCTTATTGTGTGTATTTATTTCTATTAAAGGGTAGAGAATATTTTCGGTATGTGGAAAGTAAAGTATGCTGATGTGATTACTTTAAATTTGTACAGTACCTTTTCCAATTAGAACCTCTCTTCTAGCAATGTGAGGGTCAATATTAAGGTAGGTTAGGTCAATGTTAGGGTAATATTAAATAGTAATGTATCAGTAACTACAGATACAGTAACTCATAAAACCTTTACAATGAATTTTTATTTGTGTAAACAATGACAAGTGAAATGCAAATCACTATTGACTGCCATGTACATTGTTCTAAAAAATAATCTAGATTACTTACAAAATGTAAAAACAAGTTAATATGAGCCACTTCGGAAGACAGTTTGGTAGTTTATTGCAAAGCTAAATATAGTTTCACCACACAACCCAGACATTATGCTCTACATTTCACCTAATGAGTCAAAACTATATACACACCAAAGCCTGCACATGAAAGGTTGCTGCAGCTTATGTATAATTGCAAAATGTAGGAGGCAACCAATACATCCTTCAATAAGTCAATGAGTAAACAAACTGTGATAAATTCATGCAAGGGAAGATTGCTGTGCGGTGCTGCGCTGTGCTCAGTCATATATGACTCTTTGTGGCCCCATGGACTATAGCCCTCCATCCATGGGAGTTCCCAGGCAAGAAAACTGCAGTGGGTTGCCATTTCTTATGCCAGTGGATTTTCCTGATCCAGAGATTGAACCTGCATCTCCTAGGGCTCTTGCATTGCAATTCTTTACCTAACTGAGCCACCTGGGAAGCCCCAGGAGGGAAGGTTATAAAGAAATGAATTATCAAACTATGAAAAGACATGGAGAAACCTTAAATAAACATTCCTAAGTCAAAGAAGACTGTCTGAAAATGCTACATATTGCATAATTTCAACTACATGACACTGGAAAAGGTAAAACCATAGACAGTAAGATTAGATGTTGCCAGAGGTCTGGAGGGGAGGGAGAGGAATGAATAGGTGGAACGTGGGATTTTTTTAGGGCAGTGATATTATTCTTTTTTCTTTATTTTTGTTCCCCAACCAGGGACTGAACCCAAGCCCCATGCATTGGGAGCACAGAGGAGTCATAACCACAGGACCAGCAGGGACGTCTCTGCTACACTCTATGATACTATCCTGGTAGATACAAGACATAATGTACTTGTCAAAATCTACAGAACTGTATAACACAAACAAGCCCTAATGTAAACTCTAGAATTTAGTTAATAATAAAATATCAATTTTGGTTCATCAATTGTATCAAATGAACCACACTAATGAAAGATGTTAATAATTGGGGGAATCACTTTGAGGCTGGGAAGTAATATGGGAACTCTCTGTACTTACTGCTCATTTTTTCTGTAAATCTAAAAATTCTCTGAAAATTAAAGTCTTAAATTTTAAAAAGAAGTTAATGATCAGCTTATATGTTCATAATCCTACAATGGAAATTTGACTGAACTGACACCGTATGCCCTGTAAGAATCTGAGCTTACTGTTTGGCTGCATATGTGCCCCTACATGAAACTCCAGTCTTTATTGCTATCCTCACCTCAAATCACACTATAGGGAGGAACTAATAAGCATGGGTGAAGTTAAATACTTTTATTGGGCAACAAGACGTGGTTTTTATTCAGATTTTACTATTATTATTTGAGAGTGTTTCTTTCTCTCTTTCCATGTGTAACTGGATACCTCATACATTTCTGTTGAACATGAAGTAAGAACTTCCAGTTCAAAAAAGAACAGAACACATCTCTTTTCCCTCCATAAACCACACAAACATGACAGCTAAAGACTGTTCAATAAAGGGATAAACCTACAAGAATAGAAAGTTCAAGAGAAGACAAGAGCAACAGCATTTTGGAAGCTGAAAAGCTAACATGTGAGTTATAGTTGATTAAACAAACTTCAAAAAGCTTAATCCTTGGCTAACACTGTGGGCAAGCCAAGAAGTTATTTGATCCATAGCAGAAGCCCCAAACTAGGTAGCTTGAGCTATCTCTGGAGTGAGACTGAAGACATTTAAGACAGAAGTAGGCTCTTTTGCTTTCCCTCTCCTACTCTACAGAGCTAGACAACACTCCTCCCCATCCCATGCAGAAACTCACTTTACTATCTAACACCATTTTTTCCTTTGTATTAATTGATTTGCTTGTTTTCTTATGTTGCCTGATATCAAACACATTGTTTTTACATCTTATTTGGAAGAAAGATAGGCAAGGAGTGGGGAGCAGAGGAGGAAGGCAAGGAGAAAGAGAAGGGAGGGAAGAAGGAAATCAGCAAAACGTAATAGATTCAAAATTGGGATCAACTATCACGTGTGAAATATACAGCTAGTGGAAAGCTGCTATATAACACAGGGAGCCCAGCCTGGAACTCTGTGATGACCTAGAGGGGCAGGATGGGTTGGTGGATGGAGGCTCATGAGGGAGGGAATATTCTAATTTTGACTAATTCATGTTGTTGTACAGGAGAAACCAACACAACACTATAAAGCAATTTTCCTCCAACCAAAGAAATTTTTAAAAAATGGGATCAGAGATAACTTCAGTGTATTAAATGATGAGGAGAGAAACAGTAGTAGGAGATAGCATTTATTAATCAAGTAATGGGGCTTCCCTGGTGGCTCAGATGGTAAAGAATCTGCCTGCAATGCAGGAGACCTAGGTTCTATCCCTGGGTTGGGAAGATCCCCTAGAGAAGGGAATGGCAACCCACTCCAGTATTCGTCCCTGGAGAATCGTTGGACTGTACCAATATCACCTTTGTGTTCTCAGGGGCCTAAAAGGAATAGGGTGGGGGTGGGGCACATCAAAAGAGCACATAGACCTTCTTTTTCCTTCCTGTTATATTTTACCTGAGCTAAAGCAAAACTTCCTCAATAAATATACGTTTATAAACATACATTTATCTGCAAGAAATTCTCTACAAAGAATCAATACAATCAAGAAAAGAATAAGCAATTATGTTGAGCCACAAGTGAAATAAGGAAAAAGAATATCTTTAATCATTTAGTGAGCTCTAAAGACTTAAAGGATAAAAAGTAATACAGGCAAAAATAATCACTTTCTCAAGAACAAAATTACCTACGTTTTTTGGCCCACAAAGCTCCCCTAAATAATGATCAAAATATAAACTAAATTTTATGGTTTTCTTCATTTTTATAGATAACAAGGTCATCTAGTATTAGATGATACCGGTTATTTAGGATAATAAGGAAAATATTCTCAGGTTATCACTGATCTAGTTAGAGAAAGAAAATAGAGTACACAAGTCTTTCTCCAACTCTACTGAATATGCTTCCCTCAAAAGAGGTGGGAGAGAGTATACCTGTGTGGGATTTACTTCCACATATAATATAAAAGGGTTACTGTTCAAATCTATGCATCATTGATATGTATCTTCCATTTTTGTGAAGGATAAGTTCAATAGACATACTTTAAGTTAGAAAAAAATAATAAAAGGCAATTGCCTAACTGTAACAGGATAAAAGGTATTTAATTATCATAATTTTGAGATTTAACTTTTTCATGCAAATGATAAAATATTTTGAAAAGTAAATGCTATATATAACAGAAAAGCTGTTTCAATGGATGCACACACAACTTTGGTGTATGGTAATCAAGTGAATCAATCATAAGACAAAGTTATCATGAAATAGAGTTAATTAGGTATAGGCTTGGGGTATGGCAGATGGAAGGTGTAACATATGAAAGGAAGTTAAGCACTTTTTTGAATTCTGATTTTCTGGGTGGTTCCCCTTGTCATATAATGAACTATTACATTTCATTTCTGAATAACTGAGGAGATTAAAGCATTCAACTGTAGCTCATGAATTACTCTGAAAGCTATTCAGAATTTAAATGTTATAACTGGTGGTCTCTCATTTTTCATTGTCTAATTAATGAGTTTATGAATAAACAAATGCATTCAAATATTGCAAAGAGCAGACCAGAAATGCACCCCCAATTCATTCATTCATTCAGTTAGTCATTCATTCACTATCTACTGATCTATAAAGGGTCAGACCTTACCCTAAATGACAGCCTGAATAAGATACACATTTTATGCCCCTATGGAATTCACAAGTCAATATGAAAACAGACATTAAACAAACATATGAAGTGTTTGTTACCAATAACAAAGTAGATGAATGAGCTGTGGAAATGAACAAAAGCATAGATGAAAACGGAGTTATTTTAGAGAGGGAGGTCGGCAAAAGCTCCCAGAGAAAGAACCATTTAAACAGAGCAGGCCAAGCATGGAAAGGAACATTTCAAATAGTGACAACAGCAAGTGCAAATAACCTGATTCAGGGAGGGTTGCAAGAACTAAAAGAAAGCCAGTGACACCAGGGAGAGCGAGCGAGGGAGGAGGAGGCAACAGATGAGAAGGAAAGCTAGGCCAGAGTCATTACTGAAGGGTCTTTCAAAGCCAAGGTAAGAAGCTTATATTTTATACCAACTACATTTAAAGGCTTTAACACCAAGGAGTACATGATCTAATATTCTTCGTACAGCATCATGACTGTGCTCCATAGCAAATAAATTAGATTTCTTGTGAGGATTCTAAGCTGTTTTGGGCACCATGAGAACTTTCATTAGTCTGCTGCTGCTGCTGCTAAGTCGACTCTGTGCGACCCCATAGACGGCAGCCCACCAGGCTCCGCCGTCCCTGGGATTCTCCAGGCAAGAACATTGGAGTGGGTTGCCATTTCCTTCTCCAGTGCAGGAAAGTGTAAAGTGAAAGTGAAGTCACTCAGCAGCGACCCCATGGACTGCAGCCTTCCAGGCTCCTCCGTCCATGGGATTTTCCAGGCAAGAGTACTGGAGTGGGGTGCCATTGCCTTCTCCGTTCATTAGTCTACTGAAGCCTATAAATCCCCCCTTGGAATAATATCTATAAACACATGAGATAAAATACATGCAGTTACAAAGGAAACCAATTATATTGAAATTCATTTCTATCAAGAACCCCTTGAGGCAAAGAACACAGGGTAAATAATATCTGCAATGACCGTAAGTGCTAGTAGAGTTAGAAGGCAACTGCACTGGAGAGGAGTGGGTGGTTTCAAGAAAATACTGGGATTTTTGGATTCTTTGCTTTTTAGGTAGGTCCAAAATATTGAGCATGGATAAAATGTGAGTGTGTTTTCTTTTCAGTCAAACTCTTCTGAACTATGTATTTGTTTATTTTAAAGAGTATTTTCTCTCTTACAGAACCAAAATGTTTATATTAGAGAATTTTTCTAATAGAAATTGTCCTATAGGCAGGCAATCCTTCAGTCTGTGATCATTAATTGATTATAACAGTAAACACTAATGACAAGAGCTACATTTATTGAGCACTTACTATGTTGCAGGTATTAAGCAAAGTGCTTTACATTGCCAAGTCCGGTTTAATTCCCACAACAACCCTTTGAGATAGAGGCTTTATTATTACTCCCTTTTTACAAATGAGAAAAATTAAAGCTCAGAGATATTAAGTCACTTGCCCAATACCACACAGCTGGTAATTGTCAGTCCTGGGAATGGAGGCCCAGACTAAATCTAGAGTCAGGAGTGACAGAGCATCCACTAACTGTTCATCAGGTTGACTATAATTGGAAACTAAAGATGTATAAGCCAGGGCCCAGATCTTAAGGTGCCAACAAAACAGGTTTTAAGTATAACAAACACATATATATTGTTAGTGGGATATGGGAGACTGTAAAAATATGCACTTAGTTAGCACTAAGTATTCAGCAAAAGAAGAGCTCTTGAATTTTGTAGGAAATGTTTCAGGGCAAGTATAAGACTAGAATCATTTATTTAAAAAATCAGGTAAACTTTAGATAAGCTTAAAGGTGGAGGAAGTAACTTTGGTATGAAAGCCATGAATCATATGAAGTATTAGGGTATAGTAAAAAAAAAAAAAAAAAGATAAACATAATGGTCGAAAGTCTAGATTTTTAACTTCCTAGCAGTGACATTTTAGAAAACTGCTCAAACTCCTCTGACATTCAATATTCTCATTGCAAAATGTGTTTTAAAACTTCTACTTAAAATTATATGGATGTATGTTGCAAACCAAAAAAGTAGCTTCCATTAGCAGTTTTATACATATATTAAACAGCATGGGAACTGCCTTCTCTTCATTTTGCCGAAAGGCAGACACCTCATATAATGTTGTTTCTGTTTGTCTCTCTTTTCTGACCCAGCCCCAGTGAAGAATGCGACCATACATTATATGATTCTTTATTGTCTTTCATTTGGAACTTTTTTTTTTTTCTTTTCTCTTTGTGTAGTATAAGTTTTGTTGGTCCTGGGGTTTTTTGCTGTTGTTGTTGTTGTTTTTAATTTAATTTTTATTGAAGGATAATTGCTTTTGGAACTTATTTCTACACATCTATGAAATCCTAAAGGCAAACCTAACCCGAAGCACCCTCTTTCTTCCAGTCACCCTATTCGTAGAATCCAGTTCCATCAGACCAGCTTCTGAGTGATGAGGATAATGGCTAATAATGGCTTAATGCGTTATTCCCTCGAAAGTATGTATGTTTAATAATAGTCCCCAACGTCCTATAGCTAAAAATTGAAAAGTAAAATAATTTCACATCTTCTAGAAATAATGAGAAGGAAAGCTGAAATTCTGGGACAGGAGGGCCACTGGGTCTTCATTAAATCACATTGCTCAGGAGCTGCAGCCTTTCTGAGGACACTATAATACGTTAACCAGTAGTAAAATAACCAATATTAAAATCAGAGCGAAATATCAGTTAAGAGTCTTAGGATGTTGCTGTCAAATAACCAGTTCAGCAATCAGCATTTCAAGACTAAAAAGGAAGGCTTTGATCTTTTGTGTGTGTTAGTCACTCAGCCGTGTCTGACTCTTTGTGACCTCATGGACTGTAGGCCGCCAGGCACCTCTGTCCATGGAGTTCTCCAGGCAAGAATACTGGAGTGGGTTGCCACTTCCTTCTGCAGGGATCTTCCCAGCCTAGGGATCAAACCCAGGTCTCCTGCATTGCAGTCTGATGCTTTACCATCTGCACTTCTAGGGAAGCCCTTTGATATTTTAAGATTTCTTAATAAAGAGACAACATTAAAATAGCAACATGTATGAAACCTGAATGGTGGTGGGTACATGGATTCTGCTAAATTGGTTTCTGTATATTTTTGTATGTTTTAAGCATTTCTTAACCTGAAAGTGAAAAATTGTAAAATCAAAAATAAAAAAGTTTTTATTACAATGGATACAGAAATATGTTCAACAACTAATTCCAGTGTTAATATTTCTCATCTTGCACCTTACTACTAATCCTCTGGCAACTAAGTATGTCAGGTTGTATAAGACACATCTGGATGAAACAAAGCACTTTATCTCAAATTCTTAAGAATTCAAGACCTAGGTTAAGATATTGCTTTGAGGACTTCTAAAACCAAAAATTTTAACAAAAGTATCACAACTTAGTAGGGTTTTTTTTAGCCTAATAATATAGCCAATAAAACTGCATTGATACAATTTGCCAAAACGATAATAAATAATGTAATGCACACAAATAGTATCATGTAAACCAGATATTTCAAGAAACGACACTAATTTATAATCAATTTTATAATTTACAGTTTTCAGAGAACTTTCAGCTGTATTATTTCACTTAATGGTAAAAACTATAGCTTGTATATTCTGTAGGGAAAAGAAAAAAAAAGAGTTAATTCAGCACAAGTCTCGACATGCCAGCTGATAAAGCTAGCCTTTGGCATAGTTTCAGTTAAAGACGGCTTTCTTGAGTTAACTTGTTGAAATTGCTCAATATGCTAATTGTATAAATGATGGCTTGATATAAGATTGTAATAATTTATTTATATTTTTCTACAAAGTTTGACAGTTTAATAGTCAACAGTTCCATGCTTCCACATTTGAACATAAATTTCAATCTGAAAACAAATGATTAGAGAACAAGAGGCAGCAAAAACTAAATAATCACGTCATCTGATCACTGTACAGATTGAAACTTGATGCAAAAGTGCTATATTTAAAATATACTTAAATTATACAAGGATAATTTCCAAACTACTTTTCAAAAAAGGTGCAAATATTTTTTTTAAAAAAGCAAACACAGCCCAAGAGCCTGGACTTCTGTGATACAGACCTCTACCACCACCCCCCAGTTCTGAGGATCCCTGCAGGCAACCAACTGCTGTATCTGTGGAATGTGCTCTTTGAACTGTACAAAAGCCTTCAGCCCTTCCTGCATTCTGCAAACAAAAACTGCCAAGTGCAATTATTTCTCTGATTTAACGTAATACAAATGTTACTTCTCTGCCCTCAACTCCCCTACTACTAGTGATGGCCTATAATATATACATTTTTATAAATACCCTGTAAAAGATTCATTTTCCTAATCAAAATTGAATTTGTTTTAGAAGTGTAATAGTTCAACTGAATATAATATAAAATTCAACAGGCACCATATTCCCTTTTGTGTATATGTTTTAAGAATTCTATTTCTATAGACGGATTCAAGGATTGAATGGGATTAGTTCTTTTAATTATATGACTAGGATCTTTAGCTTGAAATCTTTCTTACAAAAAAAAAAAAAAAAAAACGACAAACACAATAGTTGTTTATATTCAATTCATTTACCAAAAAAACTCATTTGAGCTAGTAAGAATATGTCCTTTCAAATGTGAATATCTCTTGATATTCAGAAGAAAATGAAAAGTAAAAGGCAAAATAATTCCTAAGATAGAGTTGTGTAGATATTTAAACTCACCTACTAGTTAAATGTTAGAATAGTGCATTCTCCTAGCCTAGATCCAACATAAGCTGCTTTTCTTCACTGAGCATATCCTTGGCATTATGCATACCTGAGCATTTTTCTTTCTGAAACAATAATATTGAATCCAGTACTGAAGAGTTAGTTCTATTTTCCATGAACATTAATGTTTCCGACTATTGGTGTGTATAAACAAATTATTAGCTGCATCACTTCATTGGAAAATATTTGAAGTTTTGTAAAATTAAGTTATGAAGATTTAAGATACTATCACTTATTTTGTACCCCAAAATAATTATCAAGTAGAATCAACCATTATAGGAGATTCTAGGAAAACGTAAGACATGCTTTTTTCCAGAAAAACTTAACAATCAAGTTGAAGGGAGAAAGACACAAATACATAAAGCAACTAGAAAATAAGAAACAATAAACATGATGCATATTTGTCACTATTAATTAAAAGTACTTTGTTCATTTCATGGCCTATTTAAATGAAGTTTGACCTCATATCCTTTTTGAGAACCAGAGACATCTTAGGGTGTTACAAACAAAGCTGAGCTAAACTGGATTAGAAGTTGTATCATCCTACAGATAAGGATTCCTCTATTCTTTCTATCAAACATTTTATTTATCAGTCTTATCACTTCTTCTCATTGATGACATAAAAGATTTTTTAGCTACTTAGTTCATATATTATTTTATTTTTCTTATTGATGCTGTTGTCTAACAAAGGATAGTTAAAAACTGATGCTTCAAAGTCAGACAGGTGAAGGTTCAAATTCTGGTTCTATAACAATAACTGGAGCAGCTACTTAACTGTTCCAAGTCTCAGGTACATCTTCTGCAAAATGTACACAGGTGACATAAAGGAAGGTGTCATTGACAACTCTGAAGGCTCATAGTCTCAGAGAAGCTGTGCTTGAACTGTGTCTTGAAGGACAGTAGGGGGTTCATCTACCACAAAGGCAGAGGAGTATTTTCCAACAAAAAGAGCAAAGCACACAGAGGCGTCAAGTGCAAGGTATCTTTGGGGAATCACTACACAAAGAGCAGTTCTAAAACATTTCAGGTTGCAAGAGGTTAGGATAAAGAGGGCTAATATGTATATTATTCTTTTGTGCTTAGATTGTACATAAAATATAATTACAAAGTTTGAAGTCTTAGGATCACCCAGATTTTTGCCCCATGCATCCATTATCAAGTCCTAGAGAAGGAACAATATGCACACAAGCCACAAAACACAAAAGAACTCAAAGCCATTAATTAATGAAATCACGTCAGAGTAAGTGAAGTAAAAAAGAAGAGTCCAAAATATACTGAGTAGAAAAAGATGACACTAGAGGGGACAAGCATGGTCCAAACATCCAACCAGTCCATTCTAAGGAGATCAGCCCCGGGATTTCTTTGGAGGGAATGATGCTGAAGCTGAAACTCCAGTACTTTGGCCACCTCATGTGAAGAGCTGACTCACTGGAAAAGACTCTGATGCTGGGAGGGATTGGGGGTAGGAGGAGAAGGGGACGACAGAGGCTGAGATGGCTGGATGGTATCACTGACTCGATAGACTTGAGTCTGAGTGAACTCCGGGAGTTTGTCATGGACAGGGAGGCCTGGTGTGCTGCGATTCATGGGGTCACAAAGAGTCGGACATGACTGAGCAACTGAACTGAACTGACTGACAGAATACTCTGAAGAGTTAGTTCATATTTTACCCTAAGGTCAAGAGAAAACAAATGCAAAATTTTAAGAAGAAAATAAATATTATCCAATCTTTTTTTAAAAGGCAAGTTGCTACCCTGTGAGTCAGAAGGCAGCATTAAGATAAAGGGCATTAAGAATTTAGTAAAACAGGTAGTCACTGCAGTGATCCAAGTGAATGTTTTAGACTAGCGTAGTATCACTGGGAGGTAGAAAAAGAAAAACATTTTGATCAAATTTGGAGATTTAATTAATGAGACTAGGATACTTTGGCCACCTGATGTGAAGAGCTGACTCATTAGAAAAGACCCTGATCTTGGGAAGATTGAAGGCAGGAGGTGAAGGGGACGACAGAGGATGGGATGGTTGATGGCATCATTGACTCAATGGCCATGAGTTTGAGCAAGCTTCAGGAGATAGTGAAGAACAGGGAAGCCTGGCATGCTGCAATCCATGGGATCACAAAGACTCTGACATGACTGAGTGACTGAACAACAACAAAGGAGAGTAAACAGAAGAATAAAGGAGATGTTCAAGCAACCCAATGTTAGTGATCCAACATTTCTGACATAGGCAACTGGGAGTATAATGGTGCTTGCTATTCAGTAAGACATAACACAGCATAAAAGAAGCATATTTTCCATCATATTTTTATAGGTGAGACAAGAGTTGACAATGAGCTGAATTTTAGATGGATCCCTGTGGGATATTTAAGTAAAGATAACAAGAAGAAAGTTGTAAATGCAGATCTCACACTCAGAGGTAAAATATGAGCTAGAGATGCAAAAGTGGGAGCCCCAACACTAAAAGTGGCAATCAGAGCTCTGGTAGTAAGGGAGCTCATCTAAAATAATGAACACACAAAATGAAAAGATGAAGAGAGAATACAGGAAAATACCTATATTTATCAATGGGCAAAGGAAAGACTCACAAAAGAGACTTAGGAAAAGGAGTAAGTGGGAGAATATGCCATGAGAACATGAGCTGATAAAATAAGGAAGCAGTCAGCTGTGTTAAGTATTTCAGGAAAGGCAAAGGACAGAAACCGCCCTAAGATTTATCAACACTAATATCACTGAGAGACTTCTGATTAAGCACAGCAGTCTGTTGTTGTCCTTCAGTTGCTCAGTAGTGTCCAGCTCTCTGCTACCCCATGGACTGCAGCATGCCAGGCTTCCCTGTTCTTCACCATCTCTTGGAGTTTGCTCAAACTCATGTCCATTGAGTCAGTGATGCCATTCAACCATCTCATCCTCAGCCTTCCCCTTCTCCTCCTGCCTTCAATCTTTCCCAGCATCAGGGTCTTTTCTAAGAGTCTGCTCTTTGTGTCAGGTGGCCAAAGTATTGGAGCTTCAGTACTAGTTCTCCCAATGAATATTCAGGGTTGATCTCCTTTAGGATTGACTGGTGGGATTGCCCAGGGACTCTCAAGAGTCTTCTCCAGCACCACATTTCAAAGGCATCAATTCTCCAGTGTTCAGCCTTTTTTTATTGTCCAGCTCTCACATCTGTACATGACTAATGGAAAAACCATAGCTTTGACTACATGGATCTTTGTATGCAAGTAATGTCTATGCTTTTTAAGACGCTGTCTAGGTTTATCATTGATTTTCTTCCAAGGAGCAAGCATCTTTTAATTTCATGGCTGCATTCACTGTATGCAGTGATTCTGGAGCCTAAGAAAATAAAGTCTGTCACTGTTTCCACTGTTTCCCCAACTATTTGCCATGAAGTGATGGGACGGGATGCCATGATCTTCGTTTTTAGAATGGTGAGTTTTATGCCAGCTTTTTCATTCTCTTCTTTCACCTTCATCAAGAGGCTCTTTAATTCCTCTTTGCTTTCTGCCATAACGATGGTGTCATCTGCATATCTGAGGTTATTGACATTTCTCCCTGCAATCTTGATTCCAGCTTGTGCTTCCTCCAGCCCAGCATTTTGCATGCACAGCAGTCTAAACACATGTAATTACATTCACTCCTTTACAAAGTACTAATAAAGTGACAATACAAGAATGAAAAGTCATGAACCCATGAAAAGGATCCTAGCTGAAGGGGTGACACCCAACAAGACATGACAACACATCTTTGTATGCATTACATGGTCTAATACATATCTTCAAAGAAACTTGTTCAAGGAATCAATCAGTACATTATTCAATCATGTAGTCCCCTCTTGTAGAAAAGGAAACTGTTCCAGGAGTCAAAAAAAAAAAAAAAATTCAGAAGAGAAATTACACAGGCATTACACTCCAAGAAAAATTCTCAAAGCTGATGACAATAGCCCTGTCTCTCTCTGAGTGAACTCAGAAACTACTATATTTACATTTTTAGATTTTTTAAGGTAAATAAGTACCTACTATAATATAGCATAGTTTATTTTCTCTCTCTTTTTTTTTAATTCAAAGGTGGGACTTGAAGAAAATGATCTTTGTTAATTAAGCAAAATATAGTTCCTTTGAGTTATAAAAAGAGCAAACCCAGAAAACTATGCTGTGTTACAGTAGGGACTTGTCATCAGTTTTGAGAAACTTTTTTCTGGGGTATTATTCCTGTTACACAGGACGATACTAATTTCTCAGCTATTATAATTCATACTCATTTCATTTCAATGTGATCTTCCAAAGGATTGCACTTCAAGGCAAAAGCTTCCATTCACCTTGTAGTACAGTGTAAAGAGGCAATACACTTTCTGAGAAAGTCCAAATCAATTCATTCACCCAATATGTATTAAATGTGGACTGTGCACCAGTACTAATCTGAGCAGTAGGGACACAGGGTTGACTGTGGTATATAGAAATTTATACAACACTGCATGAAAAGTACTGAGTGGAAAACAGGATGGCATCTTATCACACTGATTCTTAAAATCTAATAGCAAACAAAAATTACTGTTTTTAATATTTTCATTAACCATCATATTCATCAGCATTCATCTCTATAATGAAACTATTGAGAAATTACATTTCTTAAAACACCTCAATTCATGATATATTAGATTTAAATTCAAATATAACTAGATTTAAAATAAGACAAATTTAATCTCAGATCACTTTAACCATAAGAAAACAGGAACACAATAGAAATGCTATTTTTAAACTGCACAACAAAGCTAAAATTTTCTTTTGCACAAAGATTCTAAGACCCAGTTAAGTGAAAAGGTTTTTGAGAAATTAACAAGCTGGCAATAATTGAAGGCTCAATTAAAATGTACCTGTACTAAGGGTCTACTCTGAAAAATCAACATTAAATTTTGAGTTGAAATTTGGTTTGTTAGTTCAAAACACACTTGTTGGTTGAGAGAAGACTGTCAATATCTACAATGAAAAAAGAGGGAGACAGAGTAACATGTGTAGCAACATGCACTTCTCATCTGAAGAGGGAAACTAAAGGTTGACTAGATTAAGATTAATTAAAGATCCTGGTGGGGAAAAGGGCAATGAGAAATGGAAATTATTTTTTTAAATAGTGGTAACAGATAAACTAACTGAATTCTTTCTTTAAGAAAAATATTGACTTATCTCACTAATAGGATCAAACCTAAGACTTGAGATTAAAGGTCTTCCTTTGGTCATCCTAAGCTTCCCTGATAGTTCAGTTGGTAAAGAATCTGCCTGCAGGAGACTCTGATTTGATTCCTGGGTTGGGAAGATCCACTGGAGAAAGGATAGCCCAGTATTCTTGGGTTTCCCTTGTGGTTCAGCTTGTAAAGAATCTACCTGCAGTGGGGGAGACCTGGGTTCGATCCCTGGGTCGGGAAGATCCCCTGGAGAAGGGAAAGGCTACCCACTCCAGTATTCTGGCCTGGAGAAGCCATGGAGGGGTCACAAAGAGTCTGACATGACTGAGCGACTTTCACTTGGTCATCCTACCAATACTAACTTTTTCTGTTCTTACATTGAACAGAAAATATAAATATCTTAGTATTACTGACTAAAAACTATAAAATAAAAGCATATGCCACTTTAATAAAACTCAGTGGGAGTGGCACAAAGCAAATGTTTGGAGCAATTCACCATTTTGCTTAGGATCAAATCTTTAATAAGAATATCACGAGTGTGTAACTCTATCAGTCAAATTATATAAACTTTCCAAACTATCTCAGTATATAATGCCATTGGGTGATTAAATATCAAAATCAAATATATGCAATGACTCTTGTTATACAGGTAAGAACAGAACTCTAGTAAATAGATTTCAAAAAATAGAAAGAAGCTACTTTAAATGTATGGTGGGAGAGCTTACATGACTTGTAATGGACACTAGAATGAGCACTGTGCAGCAATATAATCAATTAATTAATAAGCAATATAATTAATATGCTTAATCCAAGAGTGAAAACAATAATAATGGAAGCTCTTTACTTAATCTAAATGCCAGGAGCTCTCGCCATTAAATTTTCCCCAAATCATCTGGCCCTAAGCTTTACATAATGCTCTTTAAAAAAAGCAACATTTATACTCTGTACTTGAGTATGATTTATAATGAAATAAAAAGTATCACTTTGTGATATAACTCAATTAGACATATAGCAGTACATTGTAAAAATAAAGATGTAGTATTCTAAAACTCAGATATTCTACTGTAAGTTACAACCTTAACAAAAGTCTCAAACATGTACACAAAAAGAAATATACAGATACATTCACTGCATTAGTGTTTGGAATAATTAAAAAACTGAAAACAGTTGAACTGTTCATTTACTGAAGAAGGATTTTTTTTTTTTTTGAAGAAGGATTTTAAAATAGCTATGCTTGAATGAAACCATGGAATGTTTGGAGCAATTAAAACCTAAGTATTATCCACAACAATGGTAAAAACAGAAAAAGACAATTTCAGTGTTGGCAAGAAATGGAGAAACATTGATGCATGAGTTGATGGGACATCATGCGTCAATGATGGGACAGTAAATTGGGATATAAACTTTATAAGACTGCATGGCAGTGTCTACTAATGTTGACAGTGACACTACATAAAGGTAACTAAGGATATAGACACTAAGGGCTTCCCAGGTGGCTCAGTGGTAAAAGAATCCACCTGCCCATGCAGGAGACCTGGGGTCAATCCCTGGGTCAAGAAGACTGCTTGGAGCAGGAAATGGCAACCCACTCTAGTGTTCTTGCCCCGAAAATCCCATGGACAGAGGGGCCTGGTGGGCTACAGTCCATAGTATAGTATAGTGAAGTCAGTCATGTCTGATTCTCTGTGATCCCATGGACTGTAGCCTTCGAGGCTCCTCCATCCATGGGATTTTCCAGGCAAGGATATGGACTGGGGTCAAAAGAATTGGACATGACTGAGCAACTAAGACAACAAAACTGAGCAACTTTTCCAACAAAGGTCTGTCTAGTCAAAGCTATGGTTTTTTCAGTAGTCATGTATGGATGTGAGAGTTGGACTACAAACAACGCTGAGTGTCGAAGAATTGATGCTTTTGAACTGTGGTGTTGGAGAAGACTCTTGAGAGTCCCTTGGACTGCAAGGAGATCAACCAGTCCATTCTAAAGGAGATCAGTCCTGAATATTCATTGGAAGGACTGATGCTGAAGCTGAAACTCCCATACTTTGGCCACCTGATGCGAAGGACTGACTCACTGGAAAAGACTGTGATACTGGGAAAGATTGAAGGCAGGAGAAGAAGGGGACGACAGAAGAAGAGATGGTTGGATGGCATCACCGACTCAATGGACATGAGTTTGAGTAAACTACGGGGGTTTGGTGATGGACAGGGACACCTGGCGTGCTGCAGTCCATGGGGTCGCAAAGAGTCGGACATGACTGAGTGACTGAACTGAAATGAGCAACTAAGCACACAACAGACACTAAGTTGACACAATGATGTAGATATTTTATCATACAAAATTTCTCCTCCAAGCTATACAGATATGCATAAAAATATGAAAAGGATATATACAAATGTCCTAATAGTGAAAACAATACAAATATCCCAAAGTCAAGTGTAAATAAACAAACAGTGGTATATTCACATAATGGAATACTATATAGCACTCAGAATAGACCCTTAACTACACACAACAACGTGGAGGAAGCATGTAAACCTAAAAATGTCAGACACACACAAAAGACTATGTACTAAATGATTCCATTCATATAACGTTTCAAAGCACAAAACTAATCTATGTGTTAGGGGTCAGAATACTGATTCCCTGGCAGGGGTGGGGAGGGATAGTAACTTCTGAGTGGGAGCTTCTGAGACCTGGTAGTGTGCTATTTCTTTAGCTGGGTACTGATTACACAGATCTGTCCATTCTGTGAAAATTCACCACAATGTTCATATATAACTTCTGCAGTTATCAGTATGTAACTGCAAAACTCATAAATGTACAAGGTTTACTTTAATACTAGCTAACTTAAAAAACCTAAGAAATCAGACCTGTGTTTATCACCATGGATAAGGCCCCTAAATATAATTTTTGAAAGCAAAACTTCTTCAGAAGGGCAGATTTAATATGATGTCACTCACATAAATGTTAAAATCACAAAAAAAGAATAAGAATACAGATAAACACCAAATTCAGTAAATTTCTCTAGAGAGAGAGAGACAAGAAGAGAGCACACAGTTTTTGCTTTATTTGTGGTATTGTATTTTTTAAAAAAAGAAAGACAGATTTGAATATAACAAAATATTCACATATGTCAAATTTGAATATGTGAGTGCTTACTGTGTTATCTTGTGTATTTCCACAAGATTTTAAAATAAAAATCTTAAAGAGAGTTACCACTTTGGATTCTAGAGTGAAGAGAATCTTTAAAATAATTTTCAGGGAAAGACATTCTTAACCAATTTGCCCAGATCAGCTGACCAAGAAATGCTTTTATATATAGCTTAAGTATCTGAGATAGTGGATGGCTATTTATTTAGGTAAAAAATCTACTAAAATATACTCTCTATATTGAAAAGTGGTACAGTCTTACTTGCAAAAAGATAAGTTGGTCCTTTTAAGTTGTACAATAATAAAAATTATTGAACATTTAAGAGAGTTCAGCAGAAATGATCTTTAGGAGAAAATATACCTTCAAACTATATGCATTTTCCCCAAGGCCACTATGTTGTTCTCATACTGTTCTATTGGGCTATAATAAAAATGAAGCATTTAAGTGATAATTGCATGGGTAGAATCATCACCTCCACGAAACTATTAATAGATCATCGATACTCCCACTAAGGGCTTCCCTGGTAGCTCAGCTGGTAAAGAAACCACCTGCAATGCAGGAGACCCTGGTTCGATTCCTGGGTCGGGAATATCCCCTGAAAAAGGGATAGGCTACCCACTCCAGTAGTTGTGAGCTTCCCTGGTGGCTCAGCTGGTAAAGAACCGGCCTGCAATGCAGGAGACCTGGGTTTGATCCCAGGGTTGGGAAGATCCCCTGGAGGAGGGCATGGCAACCCACTCCAGTATCCTGGCCTGGAGAATCTCCATGGACAGAGGAGCCTGGTGGGCTGCAGTCCATGGGGTCACAAAGAGTCGGGACATGACTGAGCGAATAAGCACAGCATGGCACATACCCACTAAAAAATAGTCATTCATCCCAGGAATATCCAGTCCCTTTTTTCAGATATCACTTTGCATCATTAGCTTGGAAGTAGACTCAAAAGGGTAATTAATCCTTCAAATGGATTTGGAGATTACCATCTATTTTGTGTTTAATAAGTTTTGTCTTTACTATCTTAAAATAGAAGAGATATACAGGACTACAAAAGTTTTAACTAGTTTGCCTTTTTTAAAAAATAATAAGCACTTAAAACCAATAGGTCAGGCTTTTGTGATAAGGTACATAGCTGGATGAGTTTTAGCCTTGCATTTAAGTATTCTGTTTCTTTGTTACAATCCTCCCTTGAGGGTCTGAGAGCAATCCATTCATTAAGATTCTAGGGAGTCATTCGGCAGTCACAAGACACATTCAGGTGGGTTACTTTCTTAAGACATTAACAGCTGCTTTTGCAAAAAAGCTTACATCATTGTAAGAGAACATGGATATTACACCTCATTTTGTTGAATTACTATCTTACAAAGATTCAAATCAGTTAGGAAGACAGCTGTAAAAAGCTTCCCTAAGAAACTGGTACTTTGTTATCTAATGAAAACTAAATCCCATGAATATCAATTTTTTGGGAAGATTCAACTCCTCCTCTTTTTTTAAAATTATTTTGTTTTCCATATTCCTATATAGCCTCTCAAATTGACCAAAGCAAATCTTTTTGAACCCCCCAAAAATGTAGGATATATATCTATATATCATCCTCTGATATATCATTGAAGGAGGAAAAAATTCCTCTATTGCCTGCTGGGAATTTGTAAAAGAAACATAAACATTCTTTAGATCTTCTTTTAAGAATTTATAAAAATTCCAGGTAGGTTAATATAAAGTTACAGAAATACTAGGCCACAAAGAAATAATAACTTTTTAAGTATTTCCATGCGGTGATAGAAATCATATTTCCTGAATTATGGAACTATATCCTTTCCAGAATAATTATCTGCTTCAGAATTTAATAAATAGAATAAATTACTATGTATTGCACACTGCTATATATAGAGACAAAGATGGAGACATATATAAACACATACATACATGAAAACATACGCACGTACTTATATTTAACAAACATTTCTACATGCATAGAAAAGGTAAGAGATCTCTACTATTAAGTGCCTATTCTGTGCCACGTATTTTTAAAGTTTGATCATTCAATCTTCACAAAACCCTATATGAAAATCATTTTTTTCACATATAAAACTTACCAAGATCAATATAAAAAATATATGGCTGAACAAACCCAGGTGTGTCAAATGCAAAAATGATCTTTCTTCCACGGTATGCTTAAAGTAAGTTTTAGGCAAATTTTAAGTATTGTGTGGTATCACTTTAACATAGAAAAAAATTCATTCTGGCATTATGAAGAACCATAGCTGGTTTTTCAAACAAAATCTGATTTTATTCCCAAAATTTCAATATGGCAAAAGAAAAGTTGTTACAAAGATAATTCTTGGTTGAATATGTTAAAAATGTAATTCCCTGGTAATCTGGGTTTTGGCCAAGACAAATCAAAATCAAAGATATTTTACAAATGCCAAGTTTTCAGGGAAACAAAAAAAATGCAATAGCAACAGATGCATTCTCCCTAGACATTTGTGTTGAGCCTAGCCATATCCAGAGTTTGAAGAAAAGGGGGATTTTTAAATTTCAGTTTTATGAATAATAAATTTCTGGTTTCTGTTAATGTCAACTAGTTAAATAAGATTATACTCACTCCTTCAAACATTAAATATTAGAATATACTGAGAATGAAAGAAAAAATAAGGAGGAAAAAGAGGAAAAGGAGGAAGAAAAAAGAAAAGCAAAAAAAAAAATGTTAGAGGCTAGCAAAAAAAAATAAACATATCTGGTACTTTTTAAACTGAAACTGCATTTGAAAATTTCTATCCAAAGAGAGAATACAAAGTGCATCTGTTTTTCATTTCTTTTACAACATGCTAACATTAAAATTTACAAATTAAAATCCCAATTAAGTGTCTCAGGAGGATGGACCACTGCATAAAATGCATTAAATTTTAAGAAGCTACAAAAAACTCAGTAAACATCATTTCTTTACTACAGAATGGGTTTTGGGTATATGGGTTTGGGGTAAAAACATATATATATATTTTTTTTTTTAATTCAAAACTGAACTATCTATCTTAAGACAAGTTTATTCTACATAAATTTTCATAAAAAGTTAACTAAATATATGCAAGCACAGAGGTTTTCCTATATTGATATTAGCACTTTCCCCAAGTAAAACACATTCCAGCAGATCTTCCCAACTTAGGAATTGAACCAGGGTCTCCTGCATTGCAGGCAGATTCTTTACCAGCTGAGCTCTCTGGGAAGTGCTTTACAAAATCAGAAAATAATGATTTTAAAACCCTATCTTTTTAAAAAGCTTGAATATCCAGAGTAGACAGATCAAATATGATACTATGTCACTTTTTCTCAGAATTCTACTTAACAGAATCATTTTAAGATTGCTTTCTTAATTTTTAAAAAATTATATTTGACATGCAAAAACATATCTAAAGTAAAGCATGATTCATTTATTTAGAACAGTTTTACTTTTATAGAAAAATTCAACTGAAACTACACAGTTCCCATATACATCTTTTCCATCTCCAAAACACATCTTCTATTATTCAGATTTTGCAATACTGTGCTATATTTGCTACAACTGATGAACCATGTTAAAACATAGTTATGAACTTAAGTCTAGAGTTCACACTAGGGTTCACTGTTTGTGTTGTATAGTTCCACAATTATACAGCTGACAAACACATAATACTATGTACCCGTCATTAAAGAACCTTACAGAATAGGTTCACCACCCTACAGATCTCCTGTGCTCTGCCTATTCGTCCTTCTCTCTCCTCAACCCCTGGCAACCACTGAGCTTTTTACTGTCTCCACAGTTTGCCTTTTTCAGAATGTCATATAGTTGGAATCTCAGTATGTAGGCTTTACAAATGATTTAACTCACTCAGTGATATTCATTTAAGGTTCCCCATGTCTTTTTGTGGCTTAATAGGTCATTTCTTTTCATCAACTGAATTAACAGTCCATTGTCTAGCTATATCACAGTTTGCTTATCCATTTATCTAGTAAAGGGCATTCTATTTGCATCTTAGTTTTGACAATTATGAATAAAGTTTACGTAAACATTGTACAAATTTTTCATGGACATGTTTTCAACTCATTTGGGTAACTACCCAGGAGTGCAGTAGGTGGGCTGCATAGTAGTGAAGACTGTATGTATGCTTATCTTCATAATAAACTGCCAAATTATTTTCCAGAGAAGCTGTATTCATTCCCCCCAACAACAAATCAGAGACCTTGCTGCTTGTTTCACATCCTTGGCAGCATTTGGTGATGCCAGTATTTTGAATTTCAGCCATTCTACGAGGTAAATTCAGTTCAGTTTAGTTCAGTCGCTCAGTCGTGTCCGACTCTTTGTGACCCCATGAATCACAGCACGCCAGGCCTCCCTGTCCATCACCAACTCCCGGAATTCACTCAGACTCACGTCCATCGAGTCAGTGATGCCATCCAGCCATCTCATCCTCTGTCGTCCCCTTCTCCTCCTGCCCCCAATCCCTCCCAGCATCAGAGTCTTTTTCCAGTGAGTCAACTCTTTGCATGAGGTGGCCAAAGTACTGGAGTTTCAGCTTTAGCAGCATTCCTTCCAAAGAAATCCCAGGGCTGATCTCCTTCAGAATGGACTGGTTGGATCTCCTTGCAGTCCAAGGGACTCTCAAGAGTCTTCTCCAACACCAGAGTTCAAAAGCATCAATTCTTCGGCGCTCAGAACTTCTTCACAGTCCAACTCTCACATTCATACATGACCACAGGAAAAACCATAGCCTTGACTAGACGGACCTTTGTTGGCAAAGTAAGTGGTATCTTATTGTTTTAATTTACAGTTCCCTAATGATATAAATACCAAGCATCTTTTCATATGCTTATTTGCCATCAGAATTATCTTCTTCAGTGAGATCCCTCTAAAGCTCTCTCCCACTTGTAAATTGGATTTTATGTTTTCTTATTGTTGAGTTCCCTGTTTATTTTGGATACCAAGTCCCTTATCAGATAGGTATTTTACAAATATTTTCTTCCAGTGTGTGTCTTGTCTTTCAATACCCTTATCAATGTCTTTCCAAAAATAGAAGTTTTTCATTTTAATGAAGTGCAACTTATCAAGCATACTTTTTTTTTAATTTCATGGATTGTACTTTTGGTATTTTATCTAAAAAATCATCCCCTAGATTTTCTCCTATGTTACCTTCCAGCAGTCTTTTAGTTTTACATTTTACACTTAGTTCTATGATCCCTTTTTTACTCATTTCTATACCAAGGATGTGTTTTGTGTCTATTATTTTGCATAAAATTGTACAAATAGTTGTTCCAATACCACTTCTGAGATTACTGTCCTTTTTCAACTGAACTGCCTTCACTCATTTGTCAAAGATCAGTTGACTGAGCTTGTGTGGGTCTATGTCTAGGTTCTTTAGTGTCTGTTACAAAGATCTATTATTTTGTCAATACCATCCTGTCTTGATTGTGTTCGGTTCAGTTGCTCAGTCATGTCAGACTCTTTGCCACCCCATGGACTGCAGCACACCAGGCTTCCCTGTCCATCACCAACTGCCGGAGCTTGCTCAAACTCATGTCTATCGAGTCAGTGAAACCATCCAACCATTTCATCGTCTGTTGTCCCCTTCTCCTCCTGCTTTCAATCTTTCCAGCATCAGGGTCTTTTCTTTAAACAAAGTCTTGAAGTTAGGTGGTGTTAGTCTTCTGGCTTTGCTCTTTTTTTTCTATTCTGGGTCTTTTGTCTTTCTCTATAAACTTAAGGACTAGTTTATCAATATTCACAAAATAACTTATGGGATTTGACTGGGATTATGCTAAATGTATAATCTTCAAGTTAATAAGATCTGACATTATAATCATATTGAGTATGTCTATCTATGAACATGGAATATCTCTCCATTTAGATATTTGATTTTATTTCATCAGAATTTTGTAGTTTTCCTAATATTGTTGTTGTAATCTACAATATTGTAATCATCTTTTGGATTTTCTACATAGATAATCATGTCATCTGCAAAAAGACAACTGTGTTTCTTCCTCCCCAATCTGTATGTGTTTTATTCCCTTTTTTTTTTAATCTTACTACTTAAGATTTCCAGCATGATACTGAATAGATGTCTAAGAGGGGACATTTTACTTTGCAGTCTTAGTAGAGAAACATCTAGTTTCTCACTGATGATTTTGTATAAAGCAAATATTTATGCAACCACCAGCCTAGTGAATAAACAGAAAGCTGCTGAAACACCAGAAGGTCCTAGAACCTTCACCTCAATTTCAACCACCTACCTAGAACTTAACCATCATCTTTATTTTGTTATAATCACTTCTTACATCCCTAAACACCAAAGTCTAGCTTTGGAACTTCATATAAAGGAAATCATACAGCATTCATTCTTTTAGATCTGGATGTTTTTAATCAACATTATCCTTAGGAGATCCAACCTTGTTACTGTTGCTATACATTATACTTTCATTGCTGTAGAGAAGATCAGAATTTTTTTCTGTGAATGACAATGCTTTCCAATTCTTCATCAACCTCAAACCAGTACATGGTTCACTACCAACCCATCAAATTTAAATAACTTTTTAAAGTTTCCTCACAATTTTTGGTTATAAAAAAGTTTTAAGCGAAAAGCAATTGTTTTATGTCCTGAAAGCAATACTAATATTTGCAGTCTTTCTCTAAGTTGTCTATTCTAATTCAATGATGAAAAATCGTGAACTGAACTTCTAAGACTTATTTTTTATGCATAGTTTGTGCTAAATTTAAGATTTCTAACTCACAAGTATAGAATGTCAGGAATGGCCACAGTGTTTCCTGGCTCTATCAGACATTCCAAACAATAAGATTAAATGTGAACCTAGAAATGATGAGGGATTCTCACTGCAGACTTCTTTGACAACTTTGTCAGATGCTATGTGGTTAAGAATATCACATTCAAAATCTGTAAAGACTCATATTTAAATTTTGGTGATAACCAAATTTATGATTTGGTTTTATTCAACACTAGTAAGCATTTATTACCTACTGCATACTCTGGACCTTTTAGAATGAAAACAATATACTATCACTCAGTCTTTTCACTGACAAATGAAAAAGGTAATCAATTATTAAACAAAGTCAAATTTCTGGCAGTTAAGCCATCATATCACATATAAACTGCCTTACTGCAAGGATGATACATGAGGTAACTTCCCAGATAAAGGTGTTGATGATAAGAAATTTCTTCCCAAATAATTTTCCTAAAACAAGTCCTGCCTTTAGTCATCCTTCTTTCTACCAATTTCTGAATAGCAACTGAATTCTATGTTTCTATAAAATCATTAACAGACATCTTTTAAGTTCTCCCTAACAAAACAGGAAATCAGTCTTTCCAATACACTAAGCTGACAAAATTTATATATTTTTATAGTATGGATACAAAGTCAGTCCGATTCATTTTCACCATGCAAAGTGAAAAAGGACTTACTGTCTCTCTTACTGAAAGGTGGATTTAAGTAGATATATTAAGATAGTCTTATTCTCAGGTAGGAAGAAATATAAAAGAAAAAGAAGGAATCAAAGTTTAGAGCATAAAGGGATTATAATGGCACAAATGCACATATTAAATCAAAGGAAGTTACCTTCTTTTCATCAGAATACTCTCAAAATTCTTAACAGTTCTCTGCCAGAAAATAAAATTAAAATTAATCCATTTTGGATCATAAGGCAGTTCTATTTCCAGTTTTTTAAGGAATCTCCACACTGTTCTCCATAGTGGCTGTACTAGTTTGCATTCCCACCAAGAGTGTAAGAGAGTTCCCTTTTCTCCACACCCTCTCCAACATTTATTATTTGTAGACTTTTGGATCGCAGCCATTCTGACTGGTGTGAAATGGTACCTCATAGTGGTCTTCATTTGCATTTCTCTGATAATGAGTGATGTTGAGCATCTTTTCATGTGTTTGTTAGCCATCTGTATGTCTTCTTTGGAGAAATGTCTATTTAGTTCTTTGGCCCATTTTTTGATTGGGTCATTTATTTTTCTGGAGTTGAGCTGGAGGAGTTGCTTGTATATTTTTGAGATTAGTTGTTTGTCAGTTGCTTCATTTGCTATTATTTTCTCCCATTCTGAAGGCTGTCTTTTCACCTTGCTGATAGTTTCCTTTGATGTGCAGAAGCTTTTAAGTTTAATTAGGTCCCATTTGTTTATTTTTGCTTTTATTTCCGATATTCTGGGAGGTGGGTCATAGAGGATCCTGCTGTGATGTATGTCAGAGAGTGTTTTGCCTATGTTCTCCTCTAGGAGTTTTATAGTTTCTGGTCTTATGTTTAGATCTTTAATCCATTTTGAGTTTATTTTTGTGTATGGTGTTAGAAAGTGTTCTAGTTTCATTCTTTTACAAGTGGTTGACCAGTTTTCCCAGCACCACTTGTTAAAGAGATTGTCTTTAATCCATTGTATATTCTTGCCTCCTTTGTCAAAGACAAGGTGTCCATATGTGCGTGGATTTATCTCTGGGCTTTCTATTTTGTTCCATTGATCTATATTTCTGTCTTTGTGCCAGTACCATACTGTCTTGATAACTGTGGCTTTGTAGTAGAGCCTGAAGTCAGGTAGGTTGATTCCTCCAGTTCCATTCTTCTTTCTCAAGATCGCTTTGGCTATTCGAGGTTTTTTGTATTTCCATACAAATTGTGAAATTATTTGTTCTAGCTCTGTGAAGAATACTGTTGGTAGCTTGATGATCCAGCAATCCCACTGCTGGGCATACACACTGAGGAAACCAGAAGGGAAAGAGACACGTGCACCCCAATGTTCATTGCAGCACTGTTTATAATAGCCAGGACATGGAAACAACCTAGATGTCCATCAGCAGATGGATGGATAAGAAAGCTGTGGTACATATACACAATGGAGTATTACTCAGCCATTAAAAAGAATACATTTGAATCAATTCTAATGAGGTGAATGAAACTGGAGCCTATTATACAGAGTGAAGTAAGCCAGAAGGAAAAACACCAATACAGTATACTAACGCATATATATGGAATTTAGAAAGATGATAACAATAACCCTGTGTACAAGACAGCAAAAGTGACGCTGATGTATGGAACAGTCTTATGGACTCTGTGGGAGAGGGAGAGGGAGAGGGTGGGAAGATTTTGGAGAATGGCGTTGAAACATGTAAAATATCATGTATGAAACGAGATGCCAGTCCAGGTTCAATGCACGATACTGGATGCTTGGGGCTAGTGCACTGGGATGACCCAGAGGGATGGTATAGGGAGGGAGGAGGAAGGAGGGTTCAGGATGGGGAACACATGTATACCTGTGATGGATTCATTTTGATATTTGGCAAAACTAATACAATTATGTAAAGTTTAAAAATAAAATAAAATTTAAAAAAAATTAATCCATTTTGCATTGAGTGTTATTATTGTAAAGCATCACCTTATATTAGTTAGAAAACACTAACACAAATACAAATTTAAGTTACCAACCAAAACAAATGTATATTTTGTAGAGAAAAACAAATGCAAAGAATATTGTCATCACATATTTTTCTACTAACACCTGAGCAGCCAGCCACAAAAAGAGAGATGGAAAACATAGAGTACAGATGACTTACATTTGGAGGGTTAGACTTTAATTCTCTCTCCCAGGATTGAGGGGTTTTATTCTTTGTGCTTACAATGCTCCTTTCTCCAGGGTATTCTTCTACTTCCAGAATAGGTCAGGACAAAGCTTCAACAGACTTCTATTATTTGTTTGATCTAGGGGGAAATTATACTTTTAATCAATTATTACAAAATGCATCAAACTTTTTTCTTACTGTCCTGGGGGGTGGGGGTTTCTCATTATTTTCCTTTGGATCTGAAGTGAACAGAGAAAATAGGAATTGCCATTGTTGAATATTATAATAAATAAATCAAGTAGTTTAAATTAACACCACTAAAAGAAACCCACATCTATCTTCTTTTTCATTTTTATGGCTAAGCAGCATAGCAAGAGAAAATTAATATTCAAAATCCAAATGACTACAAAAGCCTGCTCAAATGTATTTTTAAAAGACTTTAACATAATTTTGAAAATCCATGAGTTTGAATGGACTGGCAGAGACGATTAGGTATCAAATATTTTTACTCATTCATTTTAATGTCTTAGGGCTAAAGAATTACAGGATGATTAGAAAAGTGTAAAGGAAAATCCATTTTAAAAAATTTTAATGGAATAATAAAAAAGATGATTTCAAGAGCATGAGACCGACCAGAAACAGACAGTAAAGAATCTGTAGGCAGGGCAAGAAATCTAGAGTATAAACTGTGAAGATGGTACAAAGCTTGGAACTGCTATTCTAACAGAATGTTGGTCAAATTAAAGTATATGACACAAGGACATTTTAATCTGATTTTATGTTAATTCTCTAAGGAATCTATACAATGTAAAAATGCAATACATCTTACTTTCACAAGAACACAGAAACATAATACATGATTGTTTGACCTTTGGTGGTATGAAAATTCATAACTTTAAGAGAATTAATTGTATTCTACAAACTTTATCCAACTGCAGTTTTCTAATAATGGATATTTTCTGCCTCATTAAAATGAAATATTAAGATAAATGTCTTCAACTTGCACCATACTCTGGATCACACACTGTTGCCTTATCTTAAAGTCATTCATATTGCTTTCCATTAAATAATAAATTAGAATGTAGGGGGGACATTTAGAGAAAATCAGAAATAAAATATAGCTGGGGGAAACATGTCTGCTAGCACTGAAAAGTCAGTTTTTGCTCAGAAATTTAAGATTCTTTTACTTGTGATTATTATCCCCCCCAAAAAAAAACTATAGTGGCAGTATAGTAAACAAATGAAGCCCATTAATAGCTATATCATAATTGCTAAATACAAAAAAAAAATATATGTGGGCAGAAGCATTTCTTTAAGTCATCCATCTAATCACAAATTGGTACTTGTGTGAGCCTCTGCTGATTTTAACCAGTGTAAGTGGTACTTGCAATCACTTACCTGGAATATCACAAAATTATTTCTGGTGAAACAAACAGAAATCTGACTATCAAAAATTAATGTTACTGAAGGAGAAAACTCATTCAAGGCTAGATTTTAGGATTACAGAAAACTGGTATACTTTGTTTTAGAAAGATCAACTAATCTTGGCATAACTCAATAGTCTTACTATTAAAGGTTATCAACATACATTCTATATGAATATTTCCATATGGCTTTTCAAACATAGGTAGTCCTACTTTAGTTTCAAGAACACAGAAATGGTTTTGCTGTATTTTGGATCAGTGCAAGATCAATGAACATTCCTTTAGGGAAGCCTTTTGAACTGACAAAGGGTGAATGATTGACATCAGTAACAAAAACTTTTTGTTGTCCTGGAATGACATGTCATTTATAGCAATACCTATGCTAATTAATGCCACACATATCTACCTGATGTGTCAGAGAAATATGCCAGACCCTTCACAGAATACAGTGTGAGTTCAACTAAAATTCCATTAAAGATATAGATATGCATTCCTTTGCTATAAAGAATTGATCTCTCTCTCTCTCTCTCTCTCTCTCTATATATATATATATATGTATATACACACACACACACACACACATATATATATATATATACACACATACACATAGAATATACTTTCTATGATAGAGAAAAATTCACTTTTATATACAGTTAACTATACCTTATCTATTCCATTGGTAAAACTTTTTACAAAAAGCAAACTCTACCTTGTTCAAACACACAATAATCTGAACCCTAAAAAATACAGAACATAATGTACTAAAACACTAGTTGGGGTCTTCAGAAACTACACTATCATGACACTTTACTCTTGTTCCCAGATTCTCTCAACTCCACCAGTAGATTATTAACAATTAGAACTATAATCATTTTCATCTCCCCATTCCCTAGGACACAATTTGGTATAATGGGTACCATCTTTTTTTTTTTTAATATAGAGTTAAGGTCAATAAAGACATCAAAATTATGTATCACAATTTTGTCAGTGAATTCAGTATTTACAAAGAAGCAATTGCTTCTGATAGCAACTGAAACCCTTACTCATTAAATCAGATATGCTAGTAAAGAATTCATCTCACTGTCTGGAACAGAGCACTCAAAAAATGTGAACTATATAATCAGATTTAACATCCATTCCAGATTGCCTAGGATAGATGAGGTTTGTACTTAATTCAATTATTAAAAGCTAGCCCTTTTCTTTTCAAAAGTGTCCCAGTTTAGATGATAACTCTATATATTTTTCCAAAGTATAATTAATTATAATTCATCTATATGATTATTTCTTTTTATCAAGTTACTGTTTTTCATTTTCTTGTTTTCTATGATGCTGTTGACATGATAAAAGAATTTTACTAAGATTGGAATGAACAACATTTCATCCTTTTAACATCAATACATTCACACAGATGGTCAAAGGTTTACTAAATCCTCACATCCTTGAAGCTGAACATTTCATCATCAGTATAGGAATCACCTCCTAGCTGACCAAACAAAATGTGACTTCTTAATTCTTAGATTGCTTAGCTTCTCTAATTCATTTAGCTTATTTTTTCATTCCTTCCTTCTTAAAACTCTACTTTTGGCCTACATGTGCCAAGTCACTTCAGTCATTTCCAGCTCTTTGAGACCCTATGGACCATAGCCCACCAAGCTCCTCCATCCATGGGATTCTCCAGGTATCAATACCAGAATGGATATCCATGCCCTCTTCGAGAGGATAATCCCAACTCAGGAATTGAACCCACATCTCTTACGTCTCCTGCATTGGCAGTCAGGTTCTTTACCACTAGCACCACCTGGGAAGCCCTTTTGGCCTACATGACACCCTTCTTTCCTGATTTCCCTCTTACCTCTCAGACCTCCTTTTTTCATTGTCTGCTGGTTCCTATTCTTCTTCCATCTATTTCCTTAATGCTAGTTTCCCAAGACTTCATTCTAGTCCTCTTCTTTTCCTAATCTGCACTCCAGTTCTTGTAATAACCATAACTTGCTGCAAGTGATGCTATATCCAGCCTACACCTTTCTCTTGACCTGCAGATTTAAAGTTCCTACTGAATACACAATCTTGCATCCCTTCCCCTCATCCTCCAGTCTTAACTCAGAGACCAAGGAACAACCAACAGTTAAGGAAGAAGTGAAGTTCTACAAGAATTCACAGGCAGCAGAAGACAAGGGGGCTGGGTAGAGGAAACCAAACCCACTAGAATGAGACATAGTCTGTTCCTGGTATCTCATTTGTAATCCAAGCATGTTCCATTTTTAAAAATTGTTGCATGTAGTGGGCAGGTTTCAAGGCAAATACTACTAGAAAGAATAATACGATAAATATGAAATACATCATGAGGATCACAAACAAAATACCCAAAGATAAAAGTGTAAAGTAGCCTGTTGTTGTTCAGTCACTAAGTTGTGTCTGACTCTTTGAGATCCCATGGATTGCAGGACGCCAGGCTTCCCTGTCCTTCATCACTGTCTCCCGGAGTTTGGTCAAACTCATGTTCATTGAGTCAGTGATGTTAGTTAACCATCTCATTATCTGTAAAGCAGTTAATTGAAAAACAAAAGAAAGTTGTAGGGTATTGTGGCAAAGTTTCTAAAGGGGGAGCTTTTAAACACCATCAGATTACTTGAATAATCCAGCATTTGCTCCACAGGAATGCAGTATTAGCCCTGCCAAATGTAAATTTTCAAGAGAAATCAGAAAAGCTGTGCATATGTGTGTGTGAGAGAGAGAGAAACAAAGAGAGATCCAATTTAAGATTTAGTAACAAACCTTGTATTTTTAAAAATAATAAATATAATAACATATTAAGCTCTCTAAGGACTTAAAGCACTTCTTTCTGACCTCACACTAAAACTGAAGGGCTAGCCTGTGATCTAAAAGTCATGTATAACAAGGTTCCTAAAGGAAAATGTGGTCTGAGTTCTGAACAACTAATACAAAATCTTTTGATATACAATCCATTTACATTTTGAGAAAAGCATGCTATTTAATTTTACTGCCTAAAACATGTTGTGAATAAAATTTTCCATCTTTGGCTCAGTTCTTTATCCTCTACTGCCTCTTAAATATCTTCACTTGAATACTCTGGTTCTGATACTTCTTCAAATTAATTATGGCTTACATGTCTTCAGAATTTTATTGGGGTGTTCAAAA